>NC_091315.1:43174114-43308702 GCF_038502225.1 Cherax quadricarinatus
CCTAAGAGAATGGCTTCAGTTTTCCCGAGGACTCCAGTTCCAGTGTTAATACATTAGCTATATCTTGTGGGTCTTTACCTGACACTAACAGTGCACTGTCATCTGCATACAGTAGGAGTTTGCACTTGACACTGATAGGCATGTCGTTAACATAGCATAGGAATAAGGAACCCAGCATACTACCTAGGGCAACTCTACAGGCTATCGGCAGGGGTTCTGATTCCATTTTGTTGATTTTAACAATTTGTCTCCTGTTGCTAAGGTAGGACCAGTCTACAGAACCTATACCGATAACTTGAAGTGTCTTACATAATATATTGTGGATGACAGTATCGAAAGCCTTTTGCAGGTCTAAGGTTACCATACCTATGAGGTTCCCCATTGACATTTCAGTTCTCATGTAATCCATCAGATTAATTAGGGAGTAAGATCTAAAGCCCATTTGATAGCTATTGAGAATGTTGTTGTCATTAACGTACTAAACTACTTAACAGTACACCACCCTCTCTAGAATTGGATATTACACTGAGTATACTAACAGGCCTATAGTTGCTTGCATCAGCCCTCCTATTTTTCTTGAAGAGAGGAGTAACTCTGGCTTCCTTGAACCCCTCTGGTACGGTATTAGTGGGGATGGACAAATTTATTATGTGAGCAATAGGGATTGACAGTTCATTATTATTATTATTATAATCAAGGGGAAGCGCTAAACCCGTAGGATTATACAGTGCCCAGGGGAAGGGGGATGTGGAAGGCATTCAGGCTTAATTCGGGGAACTGGAGCACAGATCCAATTCCCTAAATCAAGAACCCCTCACCAACATCAAGGAACCTTCCATGAGGGGGATTGACAGTTCAGAAGCACTATCTTTTAGGAACTTAGACGGGATGTTATCAGGGCCTGTGCTCTTAGTTGGGTTTAACCTGCTTAGTTCTTTTTGAATAAAGTCATGAAATACACTTACTAGTTGACAACTGTTTGGGGTTACCCCTTTATTGGTATAGAATGTTTGAAACTTATCAGTCTGTGTTAAAGATATTGGATGTATGACTCGTTTGTGGATACCACGTGGATAAATGACCAGCACCACTGAGGATTGTCAAGTCACATTGTCCATTCAACATACCTTAATAGATTGTCCTATTAGAGGGCACACAGTATATACTTCAAATGTCTGCGCTGCCCCAGCACACACTAACCGATGTCCTTGCGGAAAGTCCTGTCTTTGAGGTTCTCTCATTCTTTATCTTCAACTGAAACTAATCTACTGCATCAACTTTGATTTGAATTTTACTCTTGCACTAATCCCCACCTCCACAACTCCCAGGCCAGGTCACCACCAGGAAAAGACCCCGGCCGAGACAGTACTGGCGAATCAAGAACAACCCCCCTAACTTTGCATACCCCTACCCTCACCCCTAACTTTTGCATATTGCTCCTTTTAAACATCCCTCTCCACAACGCTGTATGGTCCTGAGGGTTTAGCATTTCAATTGATTTAATAATCATAATGTGTGAACCATTATAATTGTGCGAGCCACTGTAAGATGTGCATGATCTTTTGTATGCCTGGAGTCTACATGGAGAGTTCCGGGGGTCAACGCCCCCGTGGCCCGGTCTGTGACCAGGCCTCATGGTGGATCAGAGCCTGATCAATCAGGCTGTTAATCAGGCTCTGATCCACCATGAGGCCTGGTTACAGACCGGGCTGCGGGGGCGTTGACCCCCAGAACTCTCTCCAGGTAAACTCCAGGCATACAAAAGATCATGCACATCTTACAATGGCTCGCACAATTATAATGGTTCACACATTATGATTATTAAATCAATTGCAGGGGCATATCTTCAAAAAATAGCGCCTATGTCAAGCACAGAAATTGCGCCCCTGTCCAAACATCTGACACCCGCCTTTTAGATAAGTCTACCATAAAATCAGCTCAAAAATACAAGTCAAGCTCATTACTCTTTAATTAACAAATCAAGACACTGCAGGAAAGTTACAACTGCACCTCCCTTGCTTTCACTGGTGCAAATTGGCCTGTGATGTGCTCAAATTCAGTTTCTTCTCTTTCCACACTCAGCAAAGTTCACAGAGTCTGCCTTGACCCATGGAGCTCTCAGATATGAAAATATTGGTCTTAACTTGCTGAATGATCTCTCACAGCTGGAGATGGAAACTGCAATGGTTAGCATCATCTGAATAGCAATCTGAACTTTAGAGAAGACGCTCTCATCTTCATACTTGAAATTAAGACACATGTGCAACATCTGGGTATCTTTATTGTAGACGTTTTGCCATCCAGTGACTTTATCAATACAAATTCCAGGACATAACTTGAAGACAATAGAACTATATACTATGTCCTGGAATTTGTATTGATAAAGCCAATGGATGGTGAAACGTCTACAATAAAGATACCCAGATGTTGCACATGTGTCTTAATTTCAAGTATGAAGATGAGAGCGTCTTCTCTAAAGTTCAGATTGCTATTCAGATGATGCTAACCATTGCAGTTTCCATCTCCAGCTGTGAAAGATCATTCAGCAAGTTAAGACCAATATTTTCATATCTGAGAGCTCCATGGGTCAAGGCAGACTCTGTGAACTTTGCTGAGTGTGGAAAGAGAAGAAACTAAATTTGGACGACGACCTACTTACACTAGTGGCAGGTCCCACTGTGATCCGCCTCCTCCTGCTTCAACTCATCTCACCGCAGTATATAAGCCACCTCTTTGGCCCTATTTATTTATTTATTTATTTATTTATTTATTTAAAAATTTGAGCACACATACAGAGGTACAAAAAATACAGATAAGAGCAGCATGTCAAAGCCACTTATACTATGCATAGCATTACGGGCTGGCTTAAAATTAACTTAAGATGAACTAAGCAATGATGACATCAGTGATAAAACTTTAATGTATACAGATTACTATAAAGCACAAGTGAGTATTACAAAGACAGGTCATATGGTTGTATGCATTGTTGTACATTCAGTAGAATGGAGTATTCTGTTAGGTAGTGTATTTAAAAAATAATAAAGTTAGATTGGGTTTTAGGTTTAACATTTATGTGATATAATTGTGAGAAACATTTAAGATATACAATTTATAAGGTTCAGTTATTCAGTATTTATTTGGTTTTGGGTGAGTAAGTGATCTTTGAGAAGGGACTTGAATTTATAAACAGGTAGTGTTTCTTTTATATTTACAGGTAATGAGTTCCAGATTTTAGGGCCTTTTATGTGCATTGAGTTTTTGCATAGTGTGAGATGGACACGAGGAACATCAAAGAGTGATCTGTGCCTTGTGTTATGGTCATGTGTTCTGTTGAGGTTGGCAAGGAGATGTTTGAGGGGAGGGTTAATATCAGAGTTAAGTGTTCTATGTATGTAATAGGTGCAGTAATAAGTATGAATGTTTTGTATGGTGAATAGGTTTAGTGTATTGAATATTGGTGGAGTGTGCTGCCTATAGTGAGAATTTGTTATCATTCTAACTGCAGCCTTTTGTTGGGTAATTAGTGGTCTGAGATGGTTACTTGTTGTTGAGCCCCATGCACAAATTCCATAGGTGAGATAGGGGTAAATAAGAGAGTGATATAGGGCCAGGAGGGCTGACTGTGGAGCATAGTACCGTATCTTCGATAGTATGCCTACAGTCTTGGAAATTTTCTTAGAAATTTGTTGTATATGTGTATGAAATTTGAGTCTATTATCAAGGTGGATTCCTAAGAATTTTCCCTCTGTTAGCTTTGTGATAGGTGATCCGTTTATCATTATGTTAAGAGGGACATCTGTAGCTCTGTTACCAAACTGAATGAAGTAGGTTTTGTCAATGTTTAGTGTAAGTTTGTTAGTCCTCATCCAGGTAGATATTTTCTGTAATTCGGTATTTACAGTATTGGCTAGCGTGACTGGGCTCGGGTGGGAGAAGACGTATGTAGTGTCATCTGCAAATAGTGTGGGTTTGAGTAATTGCGAAGCATTTGGTAGGTCATTTATGTATAGGAGAAAGAGAAGAGGGCCAAGGACACTTCCCTGTGGGACACCAACTGTAATTGGTTGTGCAGAAGAGTTTGCCCCATTTGCATACACATATTGGCTTCTGTTGCTGAGGTATGACTTGAGGTAGTTGAGGGAGTGCCCTCTTATACCATAGTGTGACAATTTTACGTGGAGCAAGTCATGGTTAACTGTATCAAAAGCTTTACGTAAGTCAATGAAGATCCCCAGTGGGACTTCTTTTTTCTCTATTGCAGTGTATATATGTTCTAGCATGTGTATAATAGCATCATTAGTATTTTTATTTGGCCTGAATCCAAATTGGCAGGGGTTGAGTATGTTTTGGGAGATAAGGTAGGAGTAGATTCGTTTATGAATTAATTTTTCGAAGATTTTTGAGAGAGGGTGTAAGTTGGATATTGGCCTATAGTTATTCAACTCTGTTTGGTCTCCTCCTTTGTGGATCGGGGTGACCCTTGCTATTTTGAGTACTGTAGGGAAGGTGGAGGATTCAATGGATTTGTTAAAGAGTGTTGCAATGATTGGTGATAGCACTTGTGACACTTTTTTGTATATAAAGGGTGGTAAGGTATTTAAATCTCCTGCCTTGTTTTTTAGCGTGTTGATAATAAGGGAGACTTCGTATGGGTTAGTCGGAGCTAGGAACAGTGTGTTCGGGTAGTTGCCAGTGAGGTAGTCATTTGGTGGGGTATCTGAGCTTGGGATTTTATTGGCAAGGTTTTGTCCTATAGTGGAGAAGAAGTCATTGAGTCTGTTTGCTGTTTCTGTTGGTGGGAGTTGGGGTTCATCTGATTTTGCTAATTTTATTTCGCTATTTCGTGATATCTTTTTTGTTCCTAGAATTTCTGATAGGGTTTTCCAGGTCTTTTTTATATCACCTCGTAAGTTGGATAATCTGTTCTCATAATACAATTTTTTTGCCCTTCTTATCAGGCTGGTTAGGATTGACGAGTAACGTTTTGTTTGGTCTCTGGTTATGTGACCCATTCTGTACTGTTTTTCATATTGGTGTTTTGTATTTATGGATTTGAGAATGCTGGGTGTTAACCAGGGACTGTTCAGTCTCTTAGCTGTCATCTGTTTAGTTTTTTTAGGGCAGTGCTTGTTATAGAGGTATTGGGTCTATGCTGCACTTCCTACAAGAGTGATGGACTGAACACATCGATTCCAGGTTGAGGGACTGATTACCTCAAACTTCTACTCTCCTTACCCATTTCTACTTTGTATTGGACTGATGAAGCCACTGTGTGGCAAAACGCTTCTTCAATAAAGATTCCCATGTGTTGCATAAGTGTCTTAATTCTTCCACCAACACTTTCATCATCAAAATGACCTCGGAGGGCTTTCAAATCCAGGGCAGCATTGTGAAAGTTCATGCTAGGATCCTGCAGCCTCTTTTGAATACAGTCAGTGTGAATGAGTACTTTGTTCCAAAACCCTAGCAAAGTCAGAAAATTGTAACTCAACATGCCCTGTATCACTTCTTGTTTCACTGATCTCATTTTCATTGTCTATCATGTTCTGGAGAACTTAAGTGTCTCCTCAAGGTACTTGTTGAGGGCTACACTGATTCTGTCCTTGCACTCCACCTGGTTTTGGACCCCAACTTAACATCCACAGACATGGCATTTTTTAATTTTCCCCAGCACTGTATTGAATGAGAGAACACGTAGAGCTTTGATGGCTCCAAAAAACATGACCATTGTTGTATCCTGCTTGGCTGCATGTACACCCACCAAGTTGAGTGAGTGTCGTAATTCACAAACACTGCCAGGTTGTTTTCTCACTTATTCTTTGATGAACACCATTTCTGTGTCCAGCCACCACAGCAGCGTTGTCATAGCACTGACCAACAATCTTGTAGCTCCATTTCGTCCTTCTTTAGCTGTTTCAAGATATCTTCAACCAAGCTCTCAGCATCCTTCTGGCTTAATCTGGATAAAACCAAGGAAGGACTCTTTAACATGGACTGTGTTTCTCTCAAAATCAACTTCCACATACCTCACTACTTCTGACATCTGCTCACGGTGTGGCTGATTAGGAGTCGAGATGAAGATGAGACCATAGTAGTACGTACTTGGTTTTATGAATGCTTCTCAGTAAACTCTGGCGAACAGTGGATGCCATCATGTAGACGAATTTGTTCTGGACACCCGGTGAAAGATAAAACTTGGATCCAGGATTTATCTCCACGTGAGTGAGGGGTTCTCTCATGACAGGGTCAAAGATGGCTAGTAGTTTCAGTAAGCCAAGAAAATTTCCCACATTGGAGTCATCATCCAACTGAAGTGACTCCCTGTCCTCACAAAGCCAGGTTCTGAGTTGCATGGAATTTTATGCAGTGAAGGATTCTCATCAAGCTATCACGCCACTGCTGCTTTTCCCTCTCAGTCTGTGACTGAAGTTCTGTGTCAGTAACTCCTCGGTTTTTAGCTAAATTTCTTTCTATCTCTTTCTACTGTCTGAAGCATTCCAGATGATTCTTAGCATTTTCATGAACGTTGATCCTTTTAGGTGATTTCCACTGGTCAAATTCACTTTTTTGCTCCAATGAGGACTGATGGTCTGACTGGGAACAGAGAAGACAACATACAAAATGCAGACTTTTTAAAAGGGGAATACACCAGCCATGAGTGAGTCACTTCCTCACCATGACCATATCCCAATTTCCTCTTGAACCAAGTTTTGTTCATTGAAGGTTATTTGTTGGTAGGAAAGGCCCCACATTGTTCTGGAAATACTTTGAACCCAGCTTTATTTTGTTCTCAACACTTCAGGAGTCCAATTACTTCTGGTACGGCAGTTCCACTTTCCTTCTCTGTGAAGAAATGTTTTATGGTCTAACACAATGCTCTGAAATAAGGAAATGGCACTTTTAATAAGAACATAAAATTTCACAGATTTTGCACAAAATTCTAGACTACTTCCCTAGTTTGCACAGGAGAATAGTCTTACTGCCAGTTGGCAATGAGCAGTGGTACTGTGTGGTATGAAATCACGTAGCTCCTAGCACTGTATTTTTACCTAATAATTTATATGTGGTTTAACAATCTAGCCATCCTAGTGCTTCTCACCCATGATAATCAAAACCAGATCATGTCTGAAGAAATTTTTTTTTCACTATCTGAGGATGGCTTGTCCGATTTTAATAGAAACTGCTCATTAGTGTCCCCCTTCAAGTGGCACCCAGAGTACGTGTCATACCTTAGGTACACCACTAGATGTATGTGATTCATTAGTGTATGTGGTCCATTGTGTATATGTGAGCCACTGAAACCAACCACACGTACATCACTTATTTATGACACTATGTACACATCCTTGCAGTATATTGTACTGTCAACACAAACACAGCAAACAGAAAAGCCTCAGATGATCTATCTTCAGCAAAGATGAGATTTAACCTAATCTTGGCTTTCTATTCACCTCCAAATGTTCAGAGCTGACTTATGACTTGCACTGCATTTTTGATTTTCAAAACTTTTGGGTTAGTTGTGAATCTTACCCTTGTATGAAACAACTAATTAGGCACTTATTTAAAGACAGTATAGTATTTGATAATCGTTTACTATATACAGTACTAAAAACTATGTACAGAAATAACATTTACAAAAACACGAATGAGCACGTGGTTAAAAAAATAAGTTACCTAAGATTCTTTCTAGCAAAAAGCTTCCATAAGCTTCTGCCTCATATACTATCACTGCTTATAAAATACATGAAAACAATTCTCTTCAGATCCAGGAGTAAATAATAAATTGTCTACTCTATATTTATAAACAAATGTTCAAGTGTAAAGAAATAAAAATTACTAAATTATAACCATGGGAAAATATATACTATAGTTACATTCCTAGACCATAAAAAGAATATTTTTCAGTAGCATACATTATGAGCACAGCCAACACTCCAGTCACACAAATACAATCCCTTATACACAATTTTATTTACAAGGGAAGATGGTTTCTGGTAGCAATGTTTGTATGAAGTAGCATTTCAAAGTTATGTACAAGTGACCAGTCTAATGGGTAAGGGGATTGTTCAAGATACCGTCTAATGTCCATCATGGCACGTCGAATAGAACTTTCTGTTAGTCCATCCGGTGGGGGAAGAAAATTGTTGGGTTGGTGATTATCCATTTTGTATTGCTGTAAAAGTCTTTCTGCTGTGTAATTTCCTTGTGAGGCCGTTGGTGCAGACACTGTATGATCGCGTGAGCTTGTTATCACTCCCCGATTTATTGTGTTTCCTGAAAACGTATCTCTGCCACAGTAGAGATCTGTGCTATATATGTGTGATCCTAAAAATTTGTTTGCTGCTGCAACTGAAGAAAACTGCTGTCCCCCTCCTCCATTTCCTACAGGAGGTCCCATATTATTTCCCGCCTGCACTGTTACTTCTGCTGGGTTAATGGGACCTCTGGAGAACCCATCATAACCAATGGACTCCTGAGTTGTGGATGGAACTGGAAAACCAAACATATCTCTGCTATATGTGTTGGTCATAGACTGTGGGTTTGGCAGGGGTTTCATTGTGTTAGGAACAACAGGTGGAGTCTGCATAACACCCATGTTATTCCCTGTATTGTGGTGTTCTTCATTAAACTGAAAACGAATCTGCTGTTTGTATTCTGTGGAAGGTTGAACACCATTCTGAGTTGGGATTGTTGGTGTATCTTGCTCAATCTCCCTATTTTCACTCAACCCATATTTTCTTTTCCATGTGTCAAGCCAAGTAGAAGTGGGGATGAAATCAACTTTTCCCAAGACCTCAGCAAGCTCTTTGGCTTTTTGACGTAAAATGGGCCCAGTGAGAGGACCATTTTGATCTTTTACCTCATTGTACCACTTAAAAAGAGCTTCTTCCACCTCTGAGGCAGAACCTTTCCTCATACGCTTCCGATCTGCTGATGGATCACCATAGAATGCTTTAAGGATTGTTTCTTTATTTTTTTTAATTATACTAAGAGTGGACTTAGATACATTATACATGTCTACCCATTCTCTTAACTTTACATTAGGTTCAGCTTCCATTTGATGGATTATTTCCACTTTTTGTCTCAATGATAGAGAGGTACGAGTTTCTTTTTCATATGCAGTATGGAATAATTGCATATCACCATCATCATATTCTGATGGAAGAACATTTTGTGTCTCTGTTCCATCATATTGCTTGGGACGCCCACAGGTCACATTATTACGTTTTTTCCAACGAGCAAACCAACCTTCAGTTGGCACAAAGTCAGGTTTTCCAAGCGACAGAGCAATAGCCTTGGCTTTTTTTCTTAAGATACCTGCTGTTATGGGTAAATTTTTTTCTTTAACTTTTAAATACCATACATATAACGCATCTTCAATATCAGGAGCTTTTCCCTTTTTATTACGTCGTCTCTCCTTATCTGGGCTATTTATGTAATTTTTAATAATAATGTCTCGATTTTTCATCATGTGAAGCATTGTGGTTTTAGGTACATCAAAAAATGAGGCCATATCACGCAAGCTCCATTTCATAGGTAAACTTTCCACTGCTTTTACAATTTCAAATTTTTGCCTTAAAGTTAGCGTTTGTCTTTTTATTCCTTTTCCTGATCTTCGTATAAAGTCATCCGTTTCCTGAAGGCTAATCTGTAACAGGCTACTAATATCCTGGGCTGTTGGAGATGAATTATCATCTTCATCCTCTTGTTCTGAGGCCTGATCATCTTCCATATCATGCTCATTGCCCTCATCCTTAATATCACTCGTATCAATCGTTTTTTCATCATCACTTCCATCGCCACTCCCATTTTCATTACAACCTTGGAGGTATTCCTCAACAGAAAAAGTTATATTATGCCGTTTCTTCCATCTTTCTAACCATCCAGTTGTAGGTCGAAAACTGTAACTTCCCTGAGATACAGCAAGGTCTCTAGCTTTTTCAAACAAAACAACATTTGAAAGAGGTAGTTTTTGCTTTTTAGCAGTTTTATACCACTGATAGAGAGCATGTTCAACATGAGGAGCTTTTCCAGATCTTAATCTTTTTCTTCGTCCATTTGGGTTACGTTTATAAGCCTCTATAATTCTATCTCTTGCACGTAGAATATTAAAGAGAGTATTACGAGGTATTCCAAAATGAATTGCCATTTCTCTATGAGATATTTTGCCAGGGAGTTTCTCAATTTCTTGCAAAATTTCTACTTTACGTTTCCACGTAATTTCTGCCCTGCGTTTAGGTTCAATCTTTTTCTGAGACTGCATCAGTAATCGCACCTCTTCTTCAATTGAGCAATCATCAGATAAATTTAGAACTATGGTACCATCTTCAATTGTGTCTTCATTTTCTTGTTCTTCCATGTTGTGAGAGGCTGCATCTTTCTCTTTTCCAAGCTCCATCTCAAAAAATCTGAAAGTAATAAAAAATTACACAGTAGCATGGGATCACTTCAGTTAACTCGTATCAAAAATTTATTTTCCACATAAAATGCAATTTATCTTATAAAATTTAACCAAACATATTAGTTCCTTAAATTGAGATAGCACAACTCGAATATTTTGGGAAGAATGCAAACTGTATGCTCCATCAGAAATTGAAAAGCTTTATTTTTTACGATTACTTTCATACAATAAATCTGTACATACATGATATATTGTGGTATGGTATATGTTTGTTCAGAGTAACATTTTCTTACTCTCTCTTAGATATTATTAAAAATAACTGCTAAACACATATGGGTCACACAACTGCAATTAAAGGAATAAAACTGCTTTCTAAGATGGCCTAATGACAATGGAAAAAACAGTTCATCTAATTACAATAAGTGAGAAGATACATACAGTAAAAAAAAATAAGTATTTTTATCATACCGGCCATTTCCCACCATGACAGGACGACCCAGAGATAGCAACACATCATCCCTCATTAAATAGATTCCAACCTCTATACTTTCCCTCTCCAATCTAACATTCAGTCTTTCATTAATTTGTTCATATTCTACAATGGTTCTTTACTGTGTTCGCTTTTAACTTCATTCTTTTACATACTCTCCTATAATTCCACAACATTGTAAATGTAAACACACAACAATTACTGTAAGACATGATGTATTATAATCTAAAATGTTAAACTTTTTAGTGGATTAAAATCTGAGTAAAAATTACTTTTAATATACATGTATTCTTTTTAAGTTTACATTTCAATATAAAAACTAAACTGTAATATGTTCATCCAAGTCTTGACTATATATTATAATATTTAGAGAAGGCTATTGTTATACAAAATGTAACCAGAACATCAAAATTGTGTAATAATTTAAGTGAAAAATGCACAGTGAATCATAGTTTTACATAATTC
Source organism: Cherax quadricarinatus (assembly GCF_038502225.1). Classification (NCBI taxonomy): domain Eukaryota; kingdom Metazoa; phylum Arthropoda; class Malacostraca; order Decapoda; family Parastacidae; genus Cherax; species Cherax quadricarinatus. Next base: position 43,185,472 of record NC_091315.1, read on the forward strand.
ATCAACAAATGTTTTAGTAATACAAATTTTCTGGGAATTAATTTCATTTACATACTTGCACATATCCACTTCCTCCTCAATAAATAACTTCCTCCTCCATAAAAAAAAAACCCACCCCCCATCCACTAGTCCACCCTCTCTCTCCATACTTCCCTCTTACCTAATTCTAACTTCAAATGGCACTTAGTTTCCAGCAGTGAAACCAACTCATCCTCTACAAGCAATTCAGTGCTTGTATAATGCAGTGAAGATACTTTATGAGAAATGGGAATGGCAAGGTGAGGCACACCCTAGACGAACTGATATACAAGGCTTTCCTCCTCTCTGTGTTTTGAAAGATGCACTTTTAATTTAAGATTTTTTCCTTAAAAACTCATTCCTTTTCAGAGGTAGTAGAATATATTCCTTAACATCAGGATACACAGTCATTGCTTCAACTCTCACAATTCAGGTTACTGCAAGAAGACATAGCAAATGTAAGGTTCTAAAATAAATAAAATATGCAGTTATTCACAAACTATTCATTGTGTTTGCATGCATTACAATGATAAAGACTAATGTAAAAACAAACACTAAATGATTTACTTGACTCATTCTTGGGCTAATAAAAATTATAATTATAATAATAATACAAGTAAAAGTAATAATTACAAATAGGTATTATTATAAGTAAATAGGTAAATATTTACTTATAATAATACGTACAAGAATATTTTTAATATAAAAATGAGCACTGTATAGTACTCTATACATTAAATTTTTGTTACCATTGGTAATACTGCACATAATTATATAGGATTTAAATGGAAAGAAGATACAGTGTCTACTGTATGGATTATAATTTTTTGTATAAAACATATAGAATATGTTCACACATTCATAATTTTCCACTAATTCAAAACATTCTTTAAATTAAGGTTTTCTAACACTCCAGCCATCTTCCACTGGGGTAAGGTCAACCAAAGGTTAACTCTTCATGTACCAGTATATACACTGAGTTATATATGTATGTGTGTGGGGAGATTAGGTCATAGCCATATCAGAGAAACAGGAGAGTTAAGTATTCTGCCTTGTAATGAATATCTGTTGGGAATGAATGAGATTGCCATTTATAGTTATGTACTAGTGCCCATTGCTGGGGTAAGACTGGATATGATGTGACCCATTTTGTAAACCTCAAGGCAAAATTATTCAAAAAGCCCTTCTGCAAGTAAGCAAGACAGACTGCTTAAGACTTTTCTTCATTTTGTATCTATCAGTTTCTACTGACTGCAAAGCTGACACTAATTATACATGAGAAGCACTGCATAAGATTAGCTTCCATTTTATAACTATTACAGTTATACAATGGCTGAAATTTATGCATAATAAGGTAGCAATAACAATAATATTCATAGAAGTGCTAAACCCATGGGGGGGGTCATACATTACCTTAGGCATGGGAAATAATCAGATCTGATATAAGGAAAGAGCAAATAGCTCTGATTCCTTGGAACAAGAGCCCTTCACCAGAGCCAAAGCACCGCTCATGAAAGAACATAATACTGCAGTTATAGAAATGTACAGGTATGTTAATACTGACAGATTGTGGTAATACAATGCACACTGAAGACATTTATTGAAGAAGTTTTGCAACTGATGACTTTATTACCCCTAATGATTAGGACTGTCTGCAAGATGTCTCCTCTGACAAATCTTTAATTGTGATTGTGAATACTCCCAGTTATAGACATTCTATTGGTGATAAATAATGAAAATTTAAATTAGGTTAGTCTAAAAAAAAGTGTGACCCCCCCCCAAAAAAGTGTGACAAAATGTGTCCTTTTTTTATACAAGCTCAAGATACAATAGTGTTTAGTGCCGTGTTTGAATGTTATATTAAGGTAATAGCACCAAGCCCATAAGATTGGTACTCAATTTTTTTCCTTTCTTCTTCAGGATACGTCCAGCTTGCTTAGAGGTATTTCCCCTTTAAGCACTCACTGTGGTCGTCAGTCTGATTTATTTCAGAAACGCTTAGTTAATTTGAAATGTTATATACAGTACTATGAAAATACTTGGCTTGAGGTTAAGTCTAATGCAGTTGGAAGATAGTTTCTTTAACCTTAATTATATGGTATGATCTAGGGAAGTCTAACCCCTAAACTAAAATCTGCTATTCATTTAACAATAACTCCTAGGAAATTAAAAGTTTGATGGTAATGTTTGTGCGAGTAGTTAATAGTTAGTGTGGAAGGCATCGTCCCGACCCTCACATACTGACCTCGTACACCTTTACTACCACATAACACACATTGACAAATATTTTAAGTTTATGATAGACCTCATTAAGTTCTACTGAACTGTGTGGCAGTAAATCTACCTGCAAATTAAGTGTCAAGTGCCAAAAGCGGTATAAACAGACAGCATCTATCTACCTCTGTTTGTTACATGGCAACACTAGTCTAATGTTATTGTTCCTGTAGAGTCTGGATAATGAAGTATTTATTGCTGTCTTTATCACTAACTAACAACAACTGTTACAATACATTGTAACGAGTAAAATTATAACATTCTAATTACAATGATAATATTCACATTGGGATGAAAATAAGTGTTTCACTGAAATATTCTCCGCTTTACAATCGATTACTTTTGCCATATATCTGGCGAGGTGTAGAGAGGGAAGTACAAATATGTATTTGTGAGTTTGAAGGCAGACACAGGTATGATAAAACTGTAGAGTGGAGGCTGTGGACTCCATCTTACACTGATCTTCAGATGCATAATAAAACTGACGAATTGGCAAAGGCATCTGCCTTCAAGGAGGGAATAAATTACAATCATGGGCTGTCTGCGAACAGTATTACGAAAATAACTTCGTTGACTTGATGCTGAGGTTGACTGACACCAGTCAGTCAACCTACCATTCTACCCCGCAGGAAGAGCCACATGCCCGTGGTGCATCCAACAAGATAGTAAACAGAATCTTTGGGTGTCCCGTAGCTCGACTGCTAACTTACTCGGCTTACAAACAGGTCCGTGGTTCGATGCCCGGTACGGGTGGAAATATTAGGCCACGGTGCCCCGTGGCCAGATCGCTAAAGCTTTCGCTTCACACGGCGAGGGTCTGTGTTCGATTCCCAGCGTGGGTAGAAACACTGAGCGTGTTTCTTTACACCGGTTGTCTATGTTCACCAATCAGTGAAATGGGTACCTAGGAGTTAGTCGACTGGTATGGGTTGCATCCTGGGACATGGACCTAATTTACCCGAAGTGCTCAGCATAACAAGTGGCTTTCTATATAGTAGTACGACATTGATGTCACCTAGTTAGTTGACTGGTGTGGCTCACATTCTGGGGACAAAATTTGCCTAATTTTTCAGAAATGCTCTGCATAACAAGGGGCTTTCTATACAGTAGTATGTCACTGACGTAAATTAATGCAACTGTAACCAGATATAAGCACGTAAATAACTAAATTCAATACTATTGTAATTTATTTAGCTATCAAAACCTTGCAGCCCAGTCCCTGTACCCATTATGTGCCTCTGTAATCTTTTGACTACCACCCATAGGATGGGTATGGGGTATATAATGAAGATATTAAACTAACTAAACTCTGTGATATTGCTAATGAATATGGTACCCCCAAGTGAACTTACCTGAATGCATGAAGGTTCCTGATGGCTTCCTCATTTGATAATAGGCTTCCTATCTAATAGTCTTCTGTACAATTCCAAAAGCACAAAAGTGTAACAAAAGATTGAATTAGGCACCCCGTGGGAGTGTCCTCAGTGCCACATTAAACCTTATAATCAATGATTTACTAAATTGTATTTTCATGTAGCTCAATCATTACGTAATTAATTCACTTTGGTGATGCACTGCTACATATACCAACACTGAAAGCATCAAGAATTAGGGTTAATCACATGAGACAATTAAGGTATTAATCACTGAATACCGCTTTCCCTTACAATATGAGTATGGGGCGCATAATAAAACTGAAAGGGATAATAATGATGATGATGATGATGATGATGATAATAATAATAATAATAATAATAATAATAATAATAATAATTTTATTTTAGCATGATACATGTTTGTACAAAGGCGTATAACAATTGGGTGTACATGCCAAAAGTCCCTTTAGATGCAGAACATTTCGGGCAAACATAGACTAACTTAAGATTAATAAGGCAACAACAGTGCAGTAACTGTACATATGGTTATTAGGTGAGTTACAATGAATACAAGAGAATTGAATATTCTATTAGATCATGCTATATGGCTTTAATAAGTTTGGTAGAGAAGAATTACAGTTTTGATATTAACCTAAGGTGAATACAGTGGAATGATTAACATTTGAGAGGATTTACAGATATTGAGAGTAAGTAGATATTGATTATAATGTTTTACCTATGTTCATGATATTAAGCAAATGCACGTATAGTTTTTACATACGTATTTATGATGGGCTGTGATAAATTAAGGAGTGTTTTCTACCTGTAGTTTTAAAAATGCTAGCTGAGCCAGTGGTTCTGGAGATTTCTGGTAGAGAGTTCCAGATTTTGGGCCCTTTTATGTTTACCTGGAGAGGGTTTCAGGGGTCAGCGCCCCTGCGGCCCGGTCTGAGACCAGACCTCATGGTGGATCAGGGTCTGATCAACCAGGCTGTTACTGCTGGCCGCACGCAACCTGACGTACGAACCACAGCCCGGTTGGTCAGGTATTGACTTTAGGTGCCTGTCCTGTGCCTTCTTGAAGACAGCCAGGGATCTATTGGTAATCTCCCTTATGTATGCTGGGAGGCAGTTGAACAGTCTTGGGTCCCGGACACTTACTGTGTTGTCTCTCAGTGTACTCGTGGCGTTCCTGCTTTTCATCGGGGGAATGTTGCATCTCCTGCCGAGTCTTTTGCTTTCATATGGAGTGATTTTCGTGTGCAGGTTTGGTACCAATCCCTCCAGGACCTTCCAAGTGTATATTATCATGTTATCTCTCTCACCTGCGTTCAAGGGAATACAGATCAAGGACCTTCAACAGTTTCCAGTAGTTTAGGTGCCTTATCGCTTATGTGTGCCGTGCAAGTTCTTTGTACATTCTCCAGGTCTGCAATTTCGCCAGCCTTGAAGGGGGCCGTTAGTGTACAGCAGTATTCCAACCTAGGGAGCACAAGCAGACATTGAAATTTTGAAAAGATTTAGCCTGAGACGGGGAACCTGGAGTTTACCTGGAGAGAGTTCCGGGGGTCAACGCCCCCGCGGCCCGGTCTGAGACCAGGCCTCCTGGTGGATCAGAGCCTGATCAACCAGGCTGTTGCTGCTGGCTGCACGCAAACCAACATACGAGCCACAGCCCGGCTGATCCGGAACTGACTTTAGGTGCTTGTCCAGTGCCAGCTTGAAGACTGCCAGGGGTCTGTTGGTAATTTCCCTTATGTGTGCTGGGAGGCAGTTGAACAGTCTCGGGCCCCTGACACTTATTGTATGGTCTCTTAACGTGCTAGTGACACCCCTGCTTTTCATTGGGGGGATGGTGCATCGTCTGCCAAGTCTTTTTGCTTTCGTAGTGGGTGATTTTCGTGTGCAAGTTCGGTACTAGTCCCTCTAGGATTTTCCAGGTGTATATAATCATGTATCTCTCCCTCCTGCGTTCCAGGGAATACAGGTTTAGGAACCTCAAGCGCTCCCAATAATTGAGGTGTTTTATCTCCGTTATGCGCGCCGTGAAAGTTCTCTGTACATTTTCTAGGTCGGCAATTTCACCTGCCTTGAAAGGTGCTGTTAGTGTGCAGCAATATTCCAGCCTAGATAGAACAAGTGACCTGAAGAGTGTCATCATGGGCTTGGCCTCCCTAGTTTTGAAGGTTCTCATTATCCATCCTGTCATTTTTCTAGCAGATGCGATTGATACAATGTTATGGTCCTTGAAGGTGAGATCCTCCGACATGATCACTCCCAGGTCTTTGACGTTGGTGTTTCGCTCTATTTTGTGGCCAGAATTTGTTTTGTACTCTGATGAAGATTTAATTTCCTCATGTTTACCATATCTGAGTAATTGAAATTTCTCATCGTTGAACTTCATATTGTTTTCTGCAGCCCACTGAAAGATTTGGTTGATGTCTGCCTGGAGCTTTGCAGTGTCTGCAATGGAAGACACTGTCATGCAGATTCGGGTGTCATCTGCAAAGGAAGACACGGTGCTGTGGCTGACATCCTTGTCTATGTCGGATATAAGGATGAGGAACAAGATGGGAGCGAGTACTGTGCCTTGTGGAACAGAGCTTTTCACCGTAGCTGCCTCGGACTTTACTCTGTTGACGACTACTCTCTGTGTTCTGTTAGTGAGGAAATTATAGATCCATCGACCGAATGTCAGAGTTTTTTTTTTTTTTTGCCTAGTATTGTGTCCTGCAATTGTCAAGAAAGCGCTTTAGGTCGGGACTGATATTAGAATTGATTGGTCTATAAAAGTAGGTTGCACAGTAGTACGAGTGAATGTCTTGTACAGTGAGTAGGTTTAGGTCTTTGAAAAATGGGTGGGGTGGGGGTGTTATCTAGCAGTGGATTATGTGATCATTCGCACTGCAGGCTTTTGCTGGGTTATTACTGGCTTTAGGTGATTTGTCATTGTGGAACCCCAGGCACAAATAGTATAGGTAAGGTACCTGGAGTTTACCTGGAGAGAGTTCCGGGGGTCAACGCCCCCGCGGCCTGGTCTGTGACCAGGCCTCCTGGTGGCAAGTCAGCTGCTGTAGCAAGTCAAATCACCTACTGTGGCAAGTCAGCTGCTGTGGCAAGTCAGCTGCTGTAGCAAGTCAAGTCACCTACTGTGGCAAGTCAACTGCTGTCGAAAGTCAGTTATTGTTGTCAGGTAGGGATAGATCAGTGAATAGTATAGTGTCAGTAGTGCTATAAGTGATACGTAGTAACGTATCTTCGTGAGAATGCCAGCTGTTTTAGATTTTTTTTTGTGTTGGGTATGGGAGTTAGATTTTGGGTTGTTGTCAAGGTGTAGAATTATTATTATAATCATGGGGGAGCGCTAAACCCGTAGGATTATACAGCGCATGTGCGGGAGGATGGAAGGTATTCAGGCTCAACTCAGGGAACCAGAGCACAGATCCAATTCCCTATATCAAGAGCCCCTCACCAGCGTCAAGGAACCTTCCTTGAGGGGTGTCAAGGTGTAGACCCAGGAATTTTCTCTCGTTATGTTTAGCATTTGGATGTTGTTAAGCATAATGTTTAGTTGGACCTCACTTGCTCTACCCCCAAACAATGTGAAAGTTTTGTCTATATTAGGTGTAAGTTTATTGACAGTCATCCAGGTTGCTATTTTAGCAAGCTCTTCAATAACAATAGTGTTGAGTGAGGCTAGATTAGGGTGGGAGATGACAAAAGTCGTGTCGTCAGCCAAGAGAACAGGTGTAAGTTGTGATACGCTTGGAGTGTCGTTGATGTATAAAAGGAAAAGGATGGGGGGTCAAGAGCGCTTCCCTGTGGCACACCAGTATACTGTTGAGGAGGTTGTGTCCTTGGCAGAGACGTATTGCTTTCTGTTAATAAGGTACGACTTGATGTATGCAAGTGAATGGCCTCTTATACCGTAATGATCAAACTTGAGGAGTAGGATGCTGTGGTCTACTGTATCAGAAGCTTTCTTATGGTCGATAAAAAGTCCAAGCTAGTATTCGTTTTTTTTAAGTGCTGTGTAAAGTAGGTCTAGGTCTAGATTATTGTTCAGATATAGAAAACTCGCATTATAAAAGTGACGTGTTACACATTTATTAATGACATGAGCTTCTCCATCTATACAGCGCTGTTTGACCCTTGTGGACAATAATAATATACTTATTCACACCAAAATAATGTAGTTATAGGTTCTTTCCTCAGAGTTATAGTATCTCGAAGATGAGTGCACATATCTTATAGACTTTTAATTCAGAGAGAATGAGAGGGGATTGAATTTGAGAACCTGTCATGTATGGGGCAGTAGACCTGCTGCAGCGTTCCTCCGTTTCTTTACGTGTGTTCAACATAAGCAGCCAGGGACTAATAAGCCATTTTATCTGACTTTCTTGGGTTATCAGAGGTATAACACACATATACTGCTATATATGATAATTTATGTAACTATTTGTGTACCTATACCTGAATAAACTTAGTGTCGTCACGCAATACCAACCGATGTAGTGCTTACTGGTTGCTACTCAATTTCACCTGACTCCATCTCGATATACATGTGTATGTTTATTGCTTTAACTGTCTCTGTAGTAGGACTCAACATGCTACATCAAACTGAATTGTTCATAATATTCCTTGCATTCAAATATATCCACGTGTTTAATCTTGGTAACGTAACAGTAAGTGATTATCTATCACCCCTCCTACTCCATGAGACACAATTGTAAAAAGCTGTCAGGCAGAGGTATGGTAAAATTATGAACAGTCCACCTGTGGATTTCCTCCCACAACAGCCACAAGAAAGAAGAATGGAAGTAAAGTGAGTTAATAAGTTAGTTGATTTAGGTACAGGTACACATAAGTACAATTATCAAACCTAGTAACATGTGTACATTACCTAGTAGAACCCCAAAAAAGTCAGTGACTTATTTCCGATGGGGTTCTTTGTAACTTTGGTGTGTCTATCACAGTACGTAGTAGCCTGAGGACAATAATACAGAAAGAACTTCATTGGCTTGAGACAAAGCGACACTACTACCACCAGGTTAAGTAAGGTTCGTCACGAAACAGGACAAGTGTTTCCTGACGGGGATCTTAGATGATGACCTGCCGTTGGAGCTTTTGGTCATCTGACTGAGGCCTTCCTCTGGCTTACCTATCCACCCCTTTAGAAATTATAGTTATAGTTATAATCGTTAAGTGCTTCACTACCACCATTCCAAATACCACTGGGAGTTTGCAACACAAGATGTAGACCTAGGCAAATGCAAACTCTGTCAGCACAACTATTCTCACACCCAATGTCATTATGTGTCTGAATAAAAAGACATTGAAGAATTAAGTTATATAGTGTAATATGTAGTATAATAGTATTATGTAGTATAAAAAACATACCACACATTGAATTACACCTAAGGACATTGTTAACTGCTATAATAAGCAATTTGGGGAAAAGGGGAGAGATTCCTAACATAAATCTAGAAGTAATAATTGATAGTGGATACTAGTCAAAAGAATGTATAGTTTTGAAATAGCGATACAGCAATAAAATAGTCAGCCTTGAAAACCTGTAGAATTCCATTTTTTCTTACCGTCCAAACAGTGAATGTGAAACAGCTGATCCAACACCAGACAGTAGCAACTAGGAAGAAAGAAATGAGAGCACAGTATATTAGGTAACGTTTGTGAGGTTAATATTGTAAACGAGTCAGTGGTGTTACAGATGAAGTGGTGGCTGGCATCCATGAGTGAGTGCAGTATGGTGAAGGTGGGACCAGGGTTGTGTTGCCTGTCATGGTCCTCAGTCTTGGGCTACAGCAACCCGTCACACCTCATGTCACGTCACAGACCTCCAATGAAACATATAATGAAACGATAATGTCACTTGAAATCCGTCACAGAGAAGCAGTCACTGAAATCACAATGACGACTCATCACAAAGGCTGTGTCACATACCACTCATCAGATGCTACATATCTCTGAAGCGATCTGTTACATCCTAAGGACTCAGGTTCAGTACCAGCACAAGTGGAAACATTAAATACATTCCCTTACACCGGTTTCCCCTCTTCACTTAGCACCCTTCAAGGGAGGTGCCTTATTACTGGTGAGGAGTTCTTGATCCAAGGAACGACTTGAATCCGATTGCCTTCACTGGCGCCATACTTCCCCTACGGATATAGCGCATCCAAATGATGCAAGAATGTGTTAGGAGCCAATGGAGACGAGTGGTTTTTTGTGACTACATGCTGTTGGAGTGTGAGCAAAGTAACTTATGAAGGGATTCAGGGAAACCGGCAGGCCGGACTTGAGTCCTGGAGGTGAGAAGTATAGCGCCTGCACGCTGAAAGAGAGGTGTTCATAAATTGCAGCTTTATAACTAGTATAGGCACGTCTCTGGTAAGATGGTGATGGAGTGAATGATGATGAAAGTGTTTCTTCTTTTTCTGGTCACTGCCTTGGTGGGAAACAGCTGATGTGTTAATAATAAAAAAATAGTTATTTCTGATAAAAATAGTTGATGTGTACTTAACTCAGGTGTTTTAATTATTGTGATGTGCAATGTACATACATAAATTCAGTGCCTATGGGGAAAACTACCCCCTCCCCTTTTTTTAATATAAGAACATAAGAACATAAGAAAGGAGGAACACTGCAGGAGGCCTGTTGGCCCATACTAGGCAGGTCCTTTACAATTCATCCCACTAACAAAACATTTGCCCAACCCAGTTTTCAATGCTACCCAAGAAATAAGCTCTGATGTGAAAGTCCCACTCAAATCCAACCCCTCCCACTCATGTACTTATCCAACCTAAATTTGAAACTACCCAAAGTCCCAGCCTCAATAACCCAACTAGGTAGACTGTTCCACTCATCAACTACCCTATTTCCAAACCAGTACTTTCCTATGTCCTTTCTAAATCTAAACTTATCTAATTTAAATCCATTACTGCGGGTTCTCTCTTGGAGAGACATCCTCAAGACCTTATTAATATCCCCTTTATTAATACCTATCTTCCACTTATACACTTTGATCAGGTCTCCCCTCATTCTTCGTCTAACAAGTGAATGTAACTTAAGTCTTCAATCTTTCTTCATAAGGAAGATTTCTAATGCTATGTATTAATTTAGTCATCCTACACTGAATGTTTTCTAATGAATTTATGTCCATTCTGTAATATGGAGACCAGAACTGAGCTGCATAATCTAGGTGAGGCCTTACTAATGATGTATAAAGCTGCAGTATGACCTCTGGACTTCTGTTGCTTACACTTCTTGATATAAATCCCAGTAATCTATTTGCCTTATTACGTACGCTTAGGCATTGCTGTCTTGGCTTAAGGTTACTGCTCACCATAACCCCCAAGTCCTTTTCGCAATCTGTATGGCTAAGTTCTACATCATTTAACTTATAAGTACTAGGGTTATGGGCACTCCTAAGCTTCTGAACCTTGCATTTATCTACATTGAACTGCATCTGCCACTTTTCTGACCAAGAATAGAGTTTGTTTAAATCCTCCTGAAGTTCCATAACATCTACGTTTGAATCAATTATCCTACCTATCTTTGTGTCATCGGCGAATTTGCTCATCTCGCTAGTAATTCCCTCATCAAGATCATTGATATATATTATAAACAACAATGGGCCCAAGTCTGATCCCTGTGGAACGCCACTTGTTACAGATCCCCACTCGGATTTAACCCCATTTATGGACACTCTCTGCTTCCTGTCAGTGAGCCATGACTCGATCCACGAGAGCACTTTTCCCCCAATGCCATGAGCTGCCACTTTCTTTAACAGTCTGTGGTGCGGAACTCTATCAAAAGCCTTACTAAAATCTAAGTAAATAATATCAAATTCTTTATCGTGGTCAACAGCCTCAAAAGCTTTACTGAAGAAAGTTAATAAATTAGTTAGACAAGACTGGCCTCTTGTGAATCCATGCTGAGTATCCTTAATCAAGCTATGCTTATCGAGATGGCTTCTTATAATCTCAGCTATAATTGACTCTAGTAATCTGCCTACAATTGAGGTCAGGCTTATTGGTTGGTAATTTGACAGTAACGACTTTTCCCCTGTTTTAAAAATAGGAATTACATTAGCCATCTTCCACATATCAGACACTACACCTGTTTGAAGAGATAAATTAAAAATATTAGTTAATGGTTCACAGAGTTCCATTTTGCATTCCTTAAGAACCCTTGAAAAAACCTCATCAGGACCCAGCGACTTATTTTGCTTCAGTCTGTCTATCTGCTTCACAACCATTTCACTAGTGACTCTGATGTTACATAATTTATCTTCTAGCCCACTATAAAAATTAATTACTGGAATATTGTTAGTGTCTTCCTGTGTAAAAACTGAGAGAAAATAATTATTTAAAATCGAGCACATTTCATTCTCTTTGTCAGTAAGGTGCCCATAGTTATTTTTAAGGGGACCTATCTTATCTCTAACTTTTGTTCTATAGACCTGGAAAAAACTTTTTGGGTTAGTTTTAGAATCCTTAGCAACTTTAATTTCATAGTCCCTTTTAGCTTTTCTTATCCCCTTTTTAATGTTCCTCTTAATGTCAATATACTGATTCATAAGATGACCCTCACCTCTTTTGATACGCCTATAAATTCCTTTCTTATGCCCTAGTAGATATTCGAGCCTATTATTCATCCATTTTGGGTCATTTCTATTTGATCTAATTTCTTTATATGGATAAACGTTCTTTGAGCAGCATGTATAGTGTTCAGAAAACTGTCATATTGATAGCTCTCTTCGTTACCCCAGTCAACAGATAAGTGTTCTCTAAGCCCATCGTAATCTGCTAAGCGAAAATCTGGGACTGTTACTGAGTTATCGCTACTATCGTACTTCCATTCAATGCTAAATGTAATTGATTTGTGGTCGCTAGCACCCAGTTCCTCTGAAATTTCTAAATTATTAACAAGGGATTCATTGTTTGCCATAACTAAGTCAAGCAGGTTATTTCCCCTTGTAGGTTCTGTCACAAACTGCTTCAAAAAACAATCCTGAACTACTTTTAAGAAGTCGTATGATTCTAAATTCCCAGTCAAGAAATTCCAATCAATATGACTAAAGTTAAAAGTCTCCTAGAATTACTACATTATCGTGCCTTGTGGCCTTAACAATTTCCTCCCATAGTAGTCTCCTTTGGTCCCTATCTAAGTTTGGGGGACGGTATATCACTCCTAAAATCAATTTTTCATGCCCCTCTGAAAATTCTATCCAAACAGACTCTGTATGTGTTACTTCAGACTTAATACCCGTTTTTATGCAGCAGTTCAAGCGATCTCGGACATACAATGCCACCCCACCCCCCTTCCCGATACTTCTATCTACTTGGAACAATTTAAAACCCTGAATATGACATTCCGCAGGCATGTCCCGACTTTTTGAATTAAACCATGTCTCAGTTAAGGCAAATACATCAATGTTACCTGCACTAGCAACTAATCTCAACTCGTCCATCTTATTCCTAGCACTACGGCAATTAGCATAAACATTGAAAGACTCTCCTTTCTCTTTACCCTTCCTGCTCATTTCTGTTTTTCTACTAAACCTATTACAGTGGACCCCCGCATACCGTCGGCATCACATAACGTACAATCCGCATACCGCTCGCTTTTATCGCAAAAATTTTGCCTCGCATACCGCTCAAAAACCCGCTCACCGCTCTTCGTCCAAGATGCGTCCAATGTGCGCCCTTAGCCAGCCTCACATGTGCCGCCGGTGGCATTGTTTACCAGCCAGCCTCCGCGGTAACATCCAAGCATACAATCGGAACATTTCGTATTATTACAGTGTTTTTGGTGATTTTATCTGCAAAATAAGTGACCATGGGCCCCAAGAAAGCTTCTAGTGCCAACCCTACAGCAATAAGGGTGAGAATTACTATAGAGATGAAGAAAAAGATCATTGATAAGTATGAAAGTGGAGTGCGTGCCTCCGAGCTGGCCAGGTTGTATAATAAACCCCAATCAACCATCGCTACTATTGGTGGTACAGCTGCTGCTGCTGCTGTACCACCGTCAGCTGCTGCTGCTGCTGCTGTAGTACCGTCTGCTGCTGCTGTAGCATCGTCTGCTGCTGCTGTAGCACTGTCAGCTGCTGCTGCTGTTGTACCACCGTCAGCTGCTGCTGCTGCTGTTGTAGTACCGTCTGCTGCTGCTGTAGTACCATCTGCTGCTGCTGTAGCATCGTCTGCTGCTGCTGTAGCATCGTCTGCTGCTGCTGTAGCACTGTCAGCTGCTGCTGCTGCTGTAGCACCGTCAGCTGCTGCTGCTGCTGTACCACCGTCAGCTGCTGCTGCTGCTGTACCACCGTCAGCTGCTGCTGCTGCTGTACCACCGTCAGCTGCTGCTGCTGCTGTACCACCGTCAGCTGCTGCTGCTGCTGTAGCATCGTCTGCTGCTGCTGCTGTAGCATCGTCTGCTGCTGCTGTAGCATCGTCTGCTGCTGCTGCTGCTGCTGCTGCTTCTGTAGCACTGTTGTTGGTGTGGCTTATTGAGAATACCAAGAAACAATTAACCCCAGAGGATTTGCCACCCAAGATAACCCAAAAAAGTCAGTGTCATCGAAGACTGTCTAACTTATTTCCATTGGGGTCCTTAATCTTGTCTCCCAGGATGCAACCCACACCAGTCGACTAACACCCAGGTGAACAGGGAAAAATGCCTGGAACTAGTGCTCATATTGGTGAATTTAAAGCCAGCAAAGGTTGGTTTGAGAGATTTAAGAATCGTAGTGGCATACACAGTGTGATAAGGCCTGTTCTGGAAGAAAATGCCAAACAGGACCTACAGTACTCAGGAGGAAAAGGCACTCCCAGGACACAGTGTCTCATCAGTCATTGCTGCATCTTCAATAAAGGTAAGTGTCATTTATTCTTCATTTAGTAGAGTAGTACATGCACAATATATATTGTGCATGTACTACTCTACTATTGTGCATGTATCCTTCTCTCTGTGTGTAGGAAAATGTATATTTCATGTGGTAAAAATTTTTTTTCATACTTTTGGGTGTCTTGCACGGATTAATTTGATTTCCATTATTTCTTATGGGGAAAATTCATTCGCATACCGATCATTTCGCATAACAATGAGCCCTCTTGCACGGATTAAAGTTGCTATGCGGGGGTCCACTGTACTGTCCTTATCACCCAAAGTCACTGGCTTTTCAATATCTACCTCGTTCTGCTTATTACTAGTTCCCCTAGAACTCGTAATATTACTACACTGGGACTTCACTGTTTTCCTGCCAAAACCCATACCACTAACTATTCCTAGTTTAAAGTCCTAACTGCTCCCTCCACTGCAGTTGACAGTGCTACCACCCCAGACCTAGATAAGTGAACCCCATCCCTGGCATACATGTCATTTCTGCCATAGAAGAGGTCCCAGTTGTCAATGAATGTTACCGCATTTTCCTTACAGTATTTGTCCAGCCAGCAATTGACACCAATTGCCCTGGACAACCATTCATTTCCAACTCCCCTCCTTGGCAAAACACCACATATGACAGGGTTCCCACCCTTACTCCTATTTATTTCTATTGCTGACCTATACCTGCTAATCAGGTCTTCACTCCTACGTCTGCCAACGTCGTTGCCTCCAGCACTGAGACAGATAATAGGATTGCTCCCATTACCTCTCATGATGTCATCCAGACGGCTAACAATATCCTCTATCCCAGCCCCAGGAAAGCAAACTCTCTGTCTCCTACTCCTGTCCTTCAAGCAGAATGCCCTATCCATATACCTAACTTGGCTATCCCCAACAACAACAATATTCTTACCTTCCTTAATGTCGTCCGTCGTGACGTTCCCAGTAGTCGACTCACATTCGTCGGGTAGCACTGAGAATGTATTAGATGTTTCCACAACAGTTTCCACGGCAGTCTCTTTCTTCTTCATCGTTTCTACCTTTCCATTCGTCCTCTTGATCGTCAACTTCGTTCCCTGCTGTCCAGCCACTGACCAGTTTCCCTTCTTGACCTGAGGACTCAAAACAGGAGAACTACTATGAATCTTCTCGTTTTCCTCGGTCAGTCACTGAATCTCCATCTTCGCCATCATCAATTCTTCCTTAAGCTGCTCGATGAAGGGCATCTTGCTTCAATTCGTAGAGAGCGCGCAAACAGGTCTTCGCAGAGCTAAGTACACGTCACTACTGCGCAAAAGCCAACCCAATCAGGAGCTACTGCGCAGCACGTCCGCACAGCCCAACAGCGATGCATACACCCCCCAACAGCCTAACCAATAATTTTTGTCTGGTCTAGGTTAAGTTTGGTTGGGTTGGGTTATAATTTTAAACTTAATTATCAAAACAAAGCTTCTTTCCTATTTATTTAAACTATAACTGTCTCCATTGCACACAACACTTAATAAAAATTAATTTGCATAATACAGCAAATATCTTCATTTTGTTTATTATAACCTAAATAAACATATTCCACAAATAACTGTTTTTCCCTATGCAATAGGTAACATTGTTATTTATAATATAAATTGTTAACAGATTTCTTTCCCAGGAAAAATGTACGTAATGACCCACAAAACGTAAGCATCATAGTACAGTAGTCCCCTCATATTCACGGAGGATGTGTTCCAAGACCTACTGTGGATACCTGAAAATGCAGATAGTAGCAAACCCTATACAGTGGACCCCCGGTTAACGATATTTTTTTCACTCCAGAAGTATGTTCAGGTGCCAGTACTGACCGAATTTGTTCCCATAAGGAATATTGTGAAGTAGATTAGTCCATTTCAGACCCCCAAACATACACGTACAAACGCACTTACATAATTACACTTACATAATTGGTCGCATTCGGAGGTAATCATTATGCGGGGGTCCACTGTTTATAAGTCTTTTTCATTTACATACATACCTATGATAAAGTTTGATAAATTATGCACAATAAGTCAAGAATTAGCACTTTTTCTTTGATGGGAAGCACTTCATGGCTTCCCTTAGGCTTTGAAGAACTGCCACCATCACTACTTTTGTGCTTTGGTATCATTATTAAGCAAAATTTAAGACTTATTTTCGGGCCATGGTAAATCCTGGATAACTGAAGCTGCAGAAACCGAATCTGTGGATATGGGGGTTCTACTGTACTGTAGAGTACAAATGTATTAGTTTTTTAGATTTACTGTATTCAGTATATAAACATTGAATAATACAACCCTCAAATTTATGGAAATTATGTACATGTAATTAGAGGGCCCCACAAATCTATAATCAATGACTATCACTAAATTCTCTCGTTATAATAAATTTGGTTTCTGATTCAAGTTCATTTTATTTTTCAAGGACCATATCATTTTACTTAAGTAAATCTGCATCAGTGGACCAAGTCCACTACTTCAGAAGACAACATGACAGTCATGAAATATTATTGTACACCCCCTCCCCTAATTAGTCCATTAATGAGAGGTTTTAATAGTTTTGATAACCTAATATTGACATTCCTAAGAATGTCCAGGAAAAAATAATTGAGTGGAAAATTCATTTTAAACATTTTTAATAAAATCCTATACATGTATTTATAATAATCCTAGGTAGTAGGTTGGTAGACAGCAACCGCTCAGGGAGGTATACTACCATCCTGCCAAGTGAGTGTAAAATGAAAGCCTGTACAGGTCAGCCATCGCTAATCCGGCATCACTGGGACCTGTAGTGTGCCGGATTAGTGAGTTTTCCGGATTAGAGTGGTTAGGTTAGAATACACTTGAGTAACTTATCAGTAGAGAGACTTTGTGCTTCATCTTCCTCATTTTCATAACTGCTTTCTCCTCCACTGGCTTCCTGCTGTGGATTTACAACCATCTGCACAATTTCTGAGTCAGTATAATTATGATGCCTTTTCTGTTTACCACAAACCTATGCACAATGGCATGTACATTCACTACTTTTCTTATCATGCTTCCTCTGTCAAGAAACGTGTTCTTATCTCCCTCTTTCTCCATGCTCTCCGCATTTGTGATCCTCAGTTCCTTCAGTCGGAAATTTCCACTCTTCATAACTCATTTTCCCGTCTTGGCTACCCTTCCCATTTCATAGACTCTGCCTTCTAACGTGCTAAATGTAATTTCTTCTCTCCCAAACTCTCTACTCCTGGGAACTCTTCTGTCCTCTGCCTTCCCTACATATCTGGTCTTTCTAATCTCAACAACTCTCTCTGTTCCTTAGACATTAAACTTACTTTTTGTCAGACTAACACTCTTCGCACTAATCTCGTTCATACCTCTCCTCCCTCTACAGATGCTCCTGGTGTCTACTCTATTTCTTGTTCCTCCTGTCCTCTTCAGTACTTTGGAGAAAATGGCCAATCTCTTTCTGACAGACTTAGGGAGCACAAAAGTAGTGTTAGGCTTGCCGACACTAACAATGCTCTCTTCTGTCACGTCAGATCACAGCCATCTTATTGACTGGTCTTCTGCTAAAACTGTCTTCTCTACTTCCAACTTTAACAGTCGCCGTCTGGTTGAATCCTCCCTAATACACAACTTTCCTTTTATGAATCTTAGTCCTGGCTTCGTTCTGTAGATGCCTTCCTTTCCCACTACATTGTAAAATGTTCCAAACTTCAGAACACCCGTGACCTAACCTGATTCCTCCTTTTTCTTCTTCTCCCTCTTCCCCTTTCCATTTTCTCATTTGGATTGTCTTTCTTCTGCCCTGTGTATTTGTTCCTTCTTTATTTATTTATTTAATTTATTTTTCCCCCCTTGGTGTTCTTGCTCTTACCCTCTATGGGCACCTAGCTCCCTTGCAGTGCTTCTCTTTCTTAGTATTTGACTGGCTCCTCCTCTTACTACCTCCCCACTACTACCTTCCACCTCCACTACTACTACTACCTCCTGCATATATATACCCTTCCTGCTCTCCTTTTTGTTAGTGTGACTTTGTAAATGGTCTAAGGCAGACCGAAACGTCGTCGTAACCTCCTCTCTTCTATGTGCAGGTTACACCTACCATCCAACTTACGACCTGCTCGACATACGACCGTGTTTTTTATGCCAAATTTCTGGGAAATAAACAAGTGTTTGTGTTGTACACAGTGTTTATCCTAAACCTTACAGTATAAAATACAGTACTAACAGCATAAAAGTAAAGTAAAACATGAAATACCAAAATAAAACAATAAAATAAAGTCATTACAAAAATGTTATGTTGATATTCAGTAGTAAAATTCGACTTAGGTCCATTTCGACTTGCGACCAGTTTCTCGGAACTGAACTCGGTCGTAAGTCGGATGGTAGGTGTATTTGTGTATCGTTCCAGTCATGGTATTGTGCCTTTTTTTGTTATTTATTGATGAAATTTGAGTCAGTATAATGATGAAATTTGAAATATGCTAGCCGAAATTAGTGACGGATTACTGATGGAACCAGATAACTTATCTGATTGCTGGATTAGTGATGGCCGACCTGCAATTGTTTTACATGATGGTAGGATTGCTGGCATCTTTTTTCAGTCTCATAAATGTACAAGATTTAAGGTACATTTTGCTACTTCTCCTTACACTTGGGTCACACTACATATGCATGTACAAGCATATATATATATACACACCCTTCTGGGTTTTCTTCTATTTTCTTGCAGTTTCTTGTTCTTGTTTATTTCCTCTTATCTCCATGGGGAAGTGGAATAGAATTCTTCCTCCGTAAGTCATGCGTGTCATAAGAGTCGACTAAAATGCTGGGAGCAAGGGGCTAGTAACCCCTTCTCCTGTATACATTACTAAAGTTAAAAAGAGAAACTTGTTTTTCTTTTTGGGCCACCCTGCCTTGGTGAGACATGGCCAGTTTGTTGAAAGAAGTTATAATAATAATAATAATAATAATAATAATAATAATAATAATTATTTCAACATGATACAATGTGTGTACAAAGGTGAATGACATTCAGGTGTGCATGCAGAAAGCCCCTTAATATGCAGAGCATTTTGGGCACACCTAGGACTAACTTAAGATTAAAAATGGAATGGCAATTTCTTAGGAGTTACAATGAATACAAAAGATAGTTGGTTTTCATTGTAGGAGTTGTGTGCCAGTACAAACAAAATAGGCACGGCAAAAAAAGGGGCAAATAAAATAAATTATTCAGTAAAACTGTTGGATAATTGAAGTAGTATGTGAATTTGGAAGGCCGTGAATGTAGGGGATTGACTGTATTCTTCATGCAGTTTTTCAAAATATTTTAGATTTCTACAGATTGTGTATAAGTTAACTTAAGTGCCATTCCAAATAGTATTTGTTATGATTTATATTTTTGGTAGGTACAGTACTATTGTTTATTAAAAGTACAGTAAGTTGTGTGGGCGTGGTGGCAAGTGGGAGTGTGAGGTAATGAATATTGTTTGAGGGGATGGCCAAAAGGTTTAGTGTATATGGGTGAAGTGTATGCATACTGCTGTTGTGTGGCAGGGAGTATAGGTGAATGAGGAGTATCGGTGTTGCTACAGGTGGCTGATGTTCGGGTGAGAGAATATGGTTGAGAGCACACGGGTGTGGAGTGTACTCACCTAATTGTGGTTGCAGGGGTTGAGACTCAGTTCCTGGCCCCCGCCTCTTCACTGATCGCTACTAGGTCCTCTCCCTGCTCCATGAGCTTTATCATACCTCGTCTTAAAGCTTTGTATGGTTTGTGCCTCCACTACATCACTTGCTAGACTATTCCACTTCCTGAGTGTGTGGATGAGGGCTTGCAAGCTAATGAATGGGAGTGTGCGAGGCTGCTAGAGTGAGAGCAGGATACTGGGTGAAGAAGGGTGAGTGAAATTCTAAGTGAAGGGGTGAGAGTGGCCCATGGGTGTATACTGTTACTGCTGTTTCACTTTACCTTCATTCATTGTACATGAAGTATGTGTGGGTGAGGGATGGGTAGAGGCAGATGTGTGGGGATATGCAGGTGAGGGTGAGTGTATCTGGGGGATAGGTGGGTAGAAGTGCAAGGGAGGTCCATGAAAATGGGGGGGGGGGAGTATTAACCCTTTCAGGGTCCGTCCCGTAGATCTACGGCTTTACATTTAGGGTCCAAACCGTAGATCTACGTCATGAGCTCAGCTCACTCTGATAAACTGTGAGTGGTACATTTGGGCCTAGATATGAGAGAATACATCTGTGGTATGTGTGCACCACATAAAACAGATCCTGCAGCACACTGTGTATAATGAGAGAAAAAAACTGAAATCATGATTTTTCGATTAAAACTGCGACTTTGCAGTATTTTTTCTTATGTTTTTTATAGTTGTATTTGCGATTTCTTGGTCTCATTTGATAGAATGGAAGACATATTACAGAAATAGAGATGATTTTGATTGGTTTTAGCACTGGAAATGGCTTGAAACTGAGCTCAAAATAGCAGAAATGTTAAATTTTTGCCGATATTCAAGAGTAAACAAACGACCTCACACGTCTAATACACGCCAGCTGGTGGGTCTAATATGCATTCACAAATATGGTGATGATATTTATACAATTATTACAGTATTACATAACAGTAAATCTGTTATGATTTACTGTTATGGTGTGAATAAAAATTCATTATGTAAATAAAAAATAAAAATGGAATTTATTTGTAAAGCCTCAAAACATAACTAATGAACAGAGGAAATGTTAGTTTAGTTCCAGGAATACCTACATTGTTTATTCTGGACCCTATTTTGAAATTGGAATATTTTGAACTTTGTGTTAAATTGGCCAAATTAACAATTTCCGATCACTTTAATTTGTAGTTGAAACAGTTGACTTGGCGATTTCTTGTGCTCAGTCAATAGAAAAGAAGTAATACTAGTGAAATAGCTAAGAATTTGGTTGACTGGAATAATGTAATTGGCCTAAAATGGGAGTCAAAGTTGGCAAAATCGCCGATTCGTAAATATCGCTGACACATCAAAATTCGCGAGAGCATAATTTCGTCAATTTTCCATCAAATTTCGTACTTTTTGTTTTATTACCTTCACAAAAAGATTCTCTACCATTTCATAAGAAAAAATAACAAATTTTTTTTTTTTGAAAATTCTTGGACACTGGGGCACCACTTCAGATTTGGGCCTTGGACCCTGAAGGGGTTAATGAAGGGTAGCTGTGGGAGATGGGCAAAGGTGGGGTCAATAATAAGTGTCGGTGGGGAGTGGGATGTATGTTGGCCAGGTGAGGTGATGACGGAGGGCTCAGGCACTAAAGCAATCAGACAAGTGAGAACATGAATTTTCATATTTACTATATTAAAATTAACTAGATTTGACTTTAATATGTAAAATGTTAATGCTGTTATACAGTATGTACAGTCATTCTCCTGAATTCACATGCATTAAGTTCCTTGAGAGGCTCAACAGATTTAGAATTCATAAAATATACAAAAATATATCTGCAAAGAAAATTTTGTTTCAGATTTGGGTTTATTTTGTTTCAGAGGACATAACATTACAACACTCTAATCTGGTTAATATTAACCCTTTCGGGGTTTCGGCCGTGCCAGTATGGCTTACGCGCCATGGTTTTTGGCATACTAGTACGCATAAATTCTAGCGCCCTGAAATCTAGCAAGAGAAAGCTGGTAGGATGGGTCTATGTGGTCAGTGTGTGCAGTATAAAAAAAATCCTGCAGCACACAGTACATAATGAGAAAAAAAAAAACTTTACCGTGTTTTTGGTTTAAAACAGCGACTTTGCACTGTATTTTCGTATGGTATTTATTGTTGTATTCTAGTTTTCCTGGTCTCATTGTATAGAATGGAAGACATATTACAGAAATTGAGATGATTTTGACTGGTTTTACAATGAAAAGTACCTTGAAATTGAGCTCAAAGTAGCAGAAATGTTCGATTTTTACAAAAGTTCAAAAGTAAACAAATCATGCTAAGCGTCCAATACACATCAACTGGTGAGTCTAATATTCTTTCACAAGTGCGCCGATATTATTTATACCATTTCTACACTAATGCAGTAGTCTGCATAACAGTAAATCTTACTATTTTTGTGAGTATAAAAAATCAAAGTGGAAAGCAAAAGAAATGTAAGAGGGGCCTGGGGATGTGACTAATGAACAGAGGAAATGTTATTTTAGTGCCAGGAATGTCTTTCTTGTTTATTCTGGACCCTATTTGGAAATTGGCATCTTTTGAAATTTGTGTGAAATTGGCAAAATTGCTAAATTCTGATCACTTTATTGGATAGTTGAAATCGGTAAATGGGTGATTTCTTGTACTCATTCGATAGAAAAAACGAAATTCTAGCGAAATAGTTATGATTTTTGTCGACTAGTACACTGGAATTGGCCAAAAATAGGGCTCAAAATGGGCAAAATCGCCGATGCGTAAACATCGTCGAGACCTCTAGCTTCACGAGAGCATAATTCCGTAAGTTTTCCATCAAATTTCATACTTTTGGTGTCATTATGATCGGGAAAAGATTCTCTATCTTTTTATAAGAAAAAATAATTTTTCTTTTTTTAAATTTTGGTGACCCTGAGAACAAGTCTCTGAGAGGGACTGGCAACCCTCAAAGGGTTAACACTTGTGTAAAGAATGACTAAAGAGAAAAGAGATCTGGCTGTGGGAAAGTCATTACACACATTTTGAATGAAATGCTATGGTTAGTTTTAACCTTTAAACTGCTGAAGCGTTTTAAATAAATATTCCCTCAGTCCTGGCGATTTTGTGGCAAAAAATGATTTTATCATGACCAAAAATTTTCCATTTTTTTAAAAGTGTAATAAGACTTGGACTGAGTAAAATTGCAGTAGTACTTACGGAGATGTGAAGGCTTGAAAGTGACCTATGCCTGTGTGTTCTTATAGCATGTATGCATAGTTCAGTAATACTAAGGAAATGGCATTTTCTAACTCACAGTACTTTGCACACATGATTTTTTTTATACTGCACTCACCTACAGCCCACACCTGTTTACTCTCATGGAGGCCTAACCAGACTGATTAGGACCATTATGGAGGCCCAAAAATTTTGGCATAATGTCAGTTTCCCCAGCTGGCATAAATTTGTCATTGGCAGCATAAGGGTTAATTATAGTGATTGTGTACCAAGCCTCTAAAAATGGGGGTCATGAAAAAAAATGCAGCACAGTAATTACATTTGCTGATTTATGCTGGTTGTTTGTTGGTAAAAATGTTGAGTATTTAAATCCCATGAATTTGTAAACTCTAAAATTTAGGATTTGACTGTACAGTACATGAAAAAATTTAATAAATTAATGCAACTTATTTTTACATCTAATAAATTAATGCAACTTATTTAAACATGTTAATTTATGAACTTAATGTGTAATTATATGATTGTACAATATAAGATTTGACCAACCATAAAGGAGATGTGAGCTTATTCTGATATAGTTGATCATTATGTACTACTTAAAAATAAACATTAAAAAAATCTTCAAAATATTTTATATATTTGTTTGCACAAATGTTTTAAAGCATTGTTTATTCAAGTTCAAATGTTGACTTAGATCTTACACTAGAGAATGCCTAACATAAGCTATAGTGATGTTTCTTTGCCATTTATCTTATCTTTGTATTGCCAGCTCTGTGTTTGGTCACCTACTCGGTTTGGCCATCTTAGTTACTGTCAACATCAGCAAACTGGAACAACTTCATGTCCCTGTTATCAGCAGTAGAACAATTGACTGAGGTACAAACAGTAATGCTATTTTACTTTGAATAACTTTTGAATTATCTTGTGGTTTGGATCTGTTACTATAAAACAGGATATTTATTTTCCAACAAATGTAACTAGATGAGTATAAAGTTGGGGAAATTTACACAAAATGGTATTTTTTTTGAAAGTCCATAATGTACACCATGTTTTGGACAAAATGCAAAGCTTAGATATAAAGTGGAATCCTGGTTTTCATCTGGTTCGGTTATCGTACAATTCAGTTTTCGACCACTTTTCGGCGAAATCTTCCCCGTTTTCATACATCCGCTTGGAAATCATCTGTACCAGACGTGTCCGCCTGCCCACGGGATGTGGTCGCTCATACGTTCGTGACTCAGTCTGCCTTTGTTACTCGTTCACTAAGAATGTCCCTCAAGTCTTAATGCCATAGTAATAATACTAGTACTTAATAATAATCAATCTTATTTTACATTAATATAGACATTTTCATTAATCTATCTATGATATTTTCTTCAAAATTATATAAGAAACACGTTACATTGCATATTAACATGCAGTGTTTATATGCTATGGACGAGTGGTAGTTGGGTGGAGGGAAAACATTGTTTTTTCTGGTCAAGCACCAGAGAAAACGTGTATGAATCTGCGTGGGCCCAGTCACCCCCCCCTTAATACATAATGCTTTTGTTTACAATTCTTTGCATGAATTATTCATTACCTCTCCCTTTGTTTATGATGGCATCTAAAGGTAGTTGTTA
Source organism: Cherax quadricarinatus (assembly GCF_038502225.1). NCBI lineage: Eukaryota > Metazoa > Arthropoda > Malacostraca > Decapoda > Parastacidae > Cherax > Cherax quadricarinatus. Next base: position 43,210,563 of record NC_091315.1, read on the forward strand.
GAAATGATTAAACTCAGTGAACATGGTATGTCGATGGTAATAATATGGCTCAGGGCCGCATTTTATATCGTGTAGCTATGCAGGTAGGTGTAGTTATGTAGCCCAGGCAGATTACATACCTACATCTACCGACTACCTGCACCGGACTTCCTACAAATAAGTGTTACTCACCTCTCGCCCTACATTAAGACTACAAATATTTTAAGGTAAGTAATGAATGTACTGTGTATGTATTTTACTTTTATTGTGTTTTTTAATGCCTAGTTCTATTACTAACTTAATACTATAAGTTAGTGTAAACTTGACAACCCTATGCTTGTTGTGGAATCCATTGTGGCTTTGGGGAAGTAATCAGGGTTGGATGTGAGTGGCTAGGAATTGGAAGAGTTGGTGGACGATCACAGGGAAGAGCTAACCACTGAAGAGCTGCAACAATATAGTTATTCTCTATAAAATTTATTTTTTGTTAATATTTTTGGGTATCTGGAGAGGACTAATTGGATTTACATTATTTCTTATGGGAAATATTACTTCAGTGTTCTCTCAAATCGGTTTTTGGCTGACCTTCTGGAACGGATTAAAGATGAAAACTGGGGTTCCATTGTAAAAATACAATTCAGTTCAATTCAGTTCAAGTTTATTCTCTATAAGGGTTACAATGTGGGGTTTACAGGTTTTGGGTATTGTGTGATTTACATGTTATAAAATACTAATTACAGAGGGGGCCACTAGGACACCTAGCGTGACTAGGCATTTCTGGCAGACTTAGATTAATTCTTAACATTAAATCCTTACAGATTATGGTATTGAGGCTTAGTGACTACATCATAATTTGTGAGTTTAGCAATGTGAATGCTTTTGTTTTGGCACAATACAAAGTGTCAATATTGGAGTATCATAGGCAAACTTATAACTAGTTAGGAATTATTATTTTAAGATTAAGATTAGTATTTCTGGGTTTATAGTCAGTGGGTGAGTGAGTATAATTGTGAACCACCAGGTGGTTATCATGTAGTTAGTTGTCGGGGTGTATCAGGGAGATGAGATGTTTTCTAACTGTAGTTTTGAAAGTGATGAATGTGTCTGCAGTTCTAGAGTTTTCAGGCAGGGTGTTCCAGATTTTAGGTCCTTTGAAATACATTGAATTTTTGTAAAGGTTTAGTTGAACACGTGTGTGTGTGTGTGTGTGCGCGTGTGTGCGTGTGTGCGTGTGTGCGTGTGTGTGTGTGTGTACTCACCTAGTTGTGGTTGCAGGGGTTGAGTCATAGCTCCTGGCCTCACCTCTTCACTGGCCTCTCCTGGGTCACTCTCCCTGCACCATGAGCTTTGTCATACCTCTGCTTAAAGCTATGAATGGATCCTGCCTCCACTACATTGCTTCCCACACTGTTCCTCTTCCTGACTACTCTGTGACTGAAGAAATACTTCCTAACATCCCTGTGATTCATCTGTGTCTTCAATCTCCAGTTGTGTCCCCTTGTTGGTGTGTCCCATCTCTGGGACATTCTGTCTCTGTCCACCTTGTCAATTCTTCTCAGTACATGTATTTTATATGTTGTTATCATGTCCCCCCCATCTCTCCTGTTCTTCAGTGTCGTCAGGTCGATTTCCCTTAACCTCTCCTCATAGGACATACCCCTTAGCTCTGGAACTAGTTTTGTTGCAAACCTTTGCACTTTCTCTAGTTTCTTTACGTGCTTGGCTAGATGTGGGTTCCAAACTGGTGCCGCATGCTCCAATATGGGTCTAACACACAGTGTACAGGGTCCTGAACGATTCCTTATTTAGATGGCGGAATGCTGTTCTTAGATTTGCTAGGCTCCCATATGCTGCAGCAGTTATTTGGTTGATGTGTGCCTCAGGAGATGTGCCTGGTGTTATACTCACTTCAAGATCATTTTCCTTGAGTGAGGTTTGTAGTCTCTGTCCCCCTAGACTGTACTCCATCTGCAGTCTTCTTTGCCCTTCCCCAGTCTTCATGACTTTGCACTTGGTGGGGTTGAACTCCAGGAGCCAATTGCTGGACCAGGCCTGCAGCCTGTCTAGATCCCTTTGTAGTTCTTCCTGGTCCTCGTCCAATTGAATTATTCTCGTCAACTTCACATCTGCAAACAGGGACACTTCGGAGTCTATTCCTTCCGTTATGTCGTTCACAAATACCAGAAACGGCACCAGTCCTAAGACACTCCTGTGGAACCCCACTCGTCCCAGGTGCCCACTCTGACACCTCTCTGCGTACCATGACTCACTGCTGTCTTCCTGACAGGTATTCCCTGTTCCATTGTAGTGCCTTCCCTGTTATCCCTACTTGGTCTTCCAGTTTTTACACTAATCTCTTGTGTGGAACTGTGTCAAACGCCTTCTTGCAGTCCAGGAAAATGCAATCTACCTACCCTCTCTCTCTTGTCTTACTGCTGTCACCATGTCGCAATTATTACTACAGAAAAAGCAATTATTACTACAGAAAAAGCGTCCTTCCTCCAAAATTTCCACCAGTCAACTATAGTGATAATACAGCATTTATTGTGGTGGAGACGAAAAAAAACTAGAAAAGCTAGATACAGCGATTGATAAACAAGGGTTGAGGCTCGACCGTTCGTCATTGTAGGAGCTGCCAGAAATCACCGGTTTCTTCAACACGCAAGTTATACTTTTGTATCAATCAAATCACATATTACTCGGGTAGATAATTTCCAGTAGATCCTTCATGTGTTAGCCCAAATCACCGACCAGTGTGTTTTAAATAAGTGACCCACTGATCAGATCAGATAGACTGGTCTGAACCCTCGACTGGTCCGAACCCTTGACTGGTCCGAACCCTTGACTGGTCCGAACCCTTGCCTGGTTTCAAACGGATTCGTTGGACAATAAAGCAGACTGTAAACGGATGGGGTTGTAGGCGCCCTTATCAAACACAAACAATAAATATAAATCAGGAACGTACACGGTAAGCTGTCCAATATACTGTACAAGTACAGTTAGAAATAGAAATACAAATAGCTAGAGCTTCATTTAAGGAGGTTATTAATAGAATATTCAAGAGGTTGCTAGTAGAATTACAGTAAATCAACCATTCAAATCATTATGAAGCTCTGTGTAGTCTGCGGTCAATCAAACAAACGGGCTTCCACATGGATAAATTGTCATTTTTGTGGAAATTGGTGTCACGCCCCTTGTGCACATATCCAAGAACTATCTACAAGCAGTATTAAAACAGGGAAGTGTTTTTGGGTATGCCCAAATGAGATAAATCTGTGGACTAAAATCACAAGGGTATTAAAAGAGGATAACATCAAAGCTGCTTTCATAGAAAACCTGGAAGCTTTCTACAACAGATGGGAACATAAAAAGTCTGGGCTGAATGGTACTGCCCTTGATACTGGCCATGTAGTCAGAAACTGTAAGGCTGGAGGTGATGTCCTGGTAGTCAGTAAATGTGGGGCTGATAGTGCTGTCCTGGGAGACAGTAATTGTGAAGCTGGAGGTGCTGTCCTGGGAGACAGTAATGGTGAAGCTGGTAGTGCTGTCCTGGGAGACAGTAATGGTGAAGCTGATTTTGTCCAGGTAGTCGGGAATTATACGCAGGAAGGAATACTTATAAATGACCTCATAGGGGACAGGAGCTGTAGTAGGGAAACAAGTGTAGTCAAAGATAAGATAAAACTAATATTGCAAACTAGAAATACCACAGGAAATAGCAAACAAGAGGACTCCACTAGCAATAGTGAGGATATATTACCAAAAACAATTGGTGGGAGCTCCATTGTTGGTGCTAGGGAGGATAGGAATAAGACAGGGAAACATGCACCAACAGGGAATACAGTCACAGAAACCCAAGGCAAACGGAAACCAAGCCTGTGCACATACTATGCACTTGGTATCTGCAGGCATGGGAAATCTGGAAAAATAGACGGGACGTGCAACTATGACCACCCTAGAAAATGCCATACCCATATGACAACAGGAAAATGCAAACTCCCTTCCTGTAAGCTTTTTCACCCTGAACTGTGTACCTCTTCAGTACAGGAAAGACTGTGCTATAACTTAAATTGCCAGGCACACCATCTAAAGGGGACAAAAAGATACAAAACATCCTGGCCATGGGAAAACCTGGGGGGTAGCCACAGCCACTGAAGAGGGAGAGGTTTTTTAGTGCCAGGAAGGAAAAAAAACTGGCAGGAAATGGCAGAAATCGTACACCAAATCCAGTCATTCCTGGAGTGGAACCACAGTCGATGGCCTCCACTCCAAACCAACAGATACAGATACTAATGCCGGAAAAAAAATCCCCCCCCAGTACCAACAATACCACCAGTCCGATGACATTCTTCTTTGCAAATATACAGGGTCTAAAGCCAGCAACAAACAACAAAATACCTTTCATCCGTGGACTGCTTGCAGAGGCAAAGGCAATGTTCGCGGCTTTCACTGAGACCCACATAAAGGATCACTTGGACAACGAAATATGGATCCCAGGTTACAACCTATACAGATGTGACAGAGTGAACAGGCAAAAGGGGGGGGGGGTTGGTCTGTACATTGCAGAGTCACTTGTTTGCACAGAAATGCTTAATGCCTCAAATGATGTAGTGGAAGTTTTAGCAGTAAAGGTCGAGAACCAAAACCTAGTCATTTTGGTAGTCTACAAGCCTCCGGATGCAACATCCCAGCAATTCCAGGAACAGCTGTTAAAAATTGACCACTGTCTGGAAAATCTTCCAGCTCCTGCACCCAACATCTTGCTCCTGGGGGATTTCAACTTAAGGCATCTAATGAAAAGCAAGGGTGTCACTAGCACGTTAAGAGACCATACAATAAGTGTCAGGGGCCCAAGACTGTTCAACTGCCTCCCAGCATACATAAGGGGGATTACCAACAGACCCCTGGCAGTCTTCAAGCTGGCACTGGACAAGCACCTAAAGTCGGTTCCTGATCAGCCGGGCTGTGGCTCGTACGTTGGTTTGAGTGCAGCCAGCAGCAACAGCCTGGTTGATCAGGCTCTGATCCACCAGGAGGCCTGGTCACAGACCGGGCCGCGGGGGCGTTGACCCCCAGAACTCTCTCCAGGTAAACTCCAGGTAATGTCATAGAACTCCAGTAGGTTTGTGATACAGGATTTCCCATCCCTGAAATTGTGTTGGCTGTTGTTGATAAGCTCATTTCTTTCTAGGTGTTCCACCACTCTTCTCCTGATAATCTTCCTCATGACTTTGCATACTATACAAGTCAGTGACACTGGTCTATAGTTTAGTGCTTCTTGTCTGTCCCATTTTTTAAAAACTGGGACTACATTTGCTGTCTTCCATACCTCAGGTAATCTCTCTGTTTCGATAGATGTGTTGAATATTGTTGTTAGGGGTACACATAGCACCTCTGCACCCATCTCAGGACCCATGGAGAGATGTTATCTGGCCCCATCACCTTTGAGGTGTCTAGCTCGCTCTGAAGCCTCTTCACTTCTTCCTCGGTTGTATGTATTGTGTCCAACACTTGGTGGTGTACTCCACCTGTGTGTGTGTGTGTGTGTGTGTGTGTGTGTGTGTGTGTGTGTGTGTGTGTGTGTGTGTGTGTGTGTTATATTATATATAAACAAACAAACAAACAAACACTCTATTCAAATTAAAAAACCCAAAATTTGCAACAGCTTTCTGAAGGCTCTCTCATATTTAAACAAACAATACCTTCAAAATGTTGTCATTGTCTAAAAACATCACTCAGATTTGATGGAATATTAATATATAACAATCATAAACATTTTTCATTTGTATCTTATACCCCTACCTTATGTAATTGCTGCTTCTTCATTGAAATCTAATTCATTATATTATGTATTGGCTTTATTCACACTGAATTTCACATAGAACTTAAATTACATTTTATAATTTTTTTTCCACGTACTTTTCCTTAGAATTTACAAAAAGATGTAATCCCAGAGCTGACTCAGTATTGCAATTCTAGGACATTAAATTTTCTTTGATTTTGACCGTTGATGATTCTAAGAACTTAATCTATTTCATATTCTTTTACAGTATAACCTTATATAGTTTGTTGTTATCATATCTTCCCTTCTTCCTGTCAGCCAGCTTGGGCAGCTTGTGTTTTCAGCCTTTCATTATAACTCATATTTTGTTTTAGCTCTAGGTTACACTTTGTACCTCTTCTTTGGACTTTTCCATCTGATCCACTTTTTTGAGTTGTGAAGACAATTTATGTTGTAAACAGTTTTTTCAGCATCTTTCCATGCATATGTTGCATTTGAAAACTCTTTTATAGCCTGTAAGAAATAATAAGGGATGGATGCCAGACAAAAACAATGCCTCAGCTCTTGCATTACAGATTTTTTTTTACAGTGCAGTATTTCAGTTTTATGAATGGTATTCAATTTTATGTGTATTGACTATGTACCATTGTATTTATATTTTTTTATATATTTTTTTTATCTCTGAGCAGTATTTATTGTTGAGATCTGATACCAGTGATTGCTTCTTCAATCCTTGGCAATGGGATCATCATACCTGTATCTTCTGCCTCTCACGGTCTTCGTACTCTTCCCTGCTACCTTCATTATCACGTATGTAAAAACCTGTGAAACCTCATAATTTATATAGTGATTTTGTTAATAATATTCCTAGAATGGCATCAGCTTCCTAGTTAATTTCTGTGGTTAAAAGACTCTTTCCACAGCATAAATGTAATGGTTTGATAAGTCATTAACCATATTTAATAACTTGCAACAGGTACACCATATCAGTTTTGCTGCACCATACTGAGCCAGACTTTCCATACATCAGTGATACAGGAACATACTCCCCTGAGAGCTGTATCTTTGGCCAAGCCCTGAACATAGGGGCTTTTGCTAGTAAGTTATTTTTTGCTTTAAAATCTTGGAACAGTGTATTAAAAAAATAAACTTTTTTTGAGAAGCTGGTACTGGATTTTTTTTCACCATTGTTTTAAGTTTTATTGACTGTATTTTAAAAGTTTATAGCAGTTAAAGATCAAGTGGCTCACATCTGAAGCACCTGGATTCAATACCAGCACAAGTGGAAATGAGCATATTTCCTTACACCTGTTCCCTCTTTTTCACCGAGCAGTAAATAATTACTGTATTCGGGTGTTAGCCATCTGCTTTGGGTTTCATCGTGAGAAAGATCAAAGGACCATAGTGGAAATAAGCCAGATATAGTGATTTTATTATTTTATTCTGTGTTTAATATTAGCCCTCTTGGTTAATATTTATTTATTATCACACTGGCCGATTCCCACCAAGGCAGGGTGGCCCGAAAAAGAAAAACTTTCACCATCATTCACTCCATCACTCTTTTGCCAGAAGGGTGCTTTACACTACAGTTTTTAAACTGCAACATTAACACCCCTCCTTCAGAGTGCAGGCACTGTACTTCCCATCTCCAGGACTCAAGTCCGGCCTGCCAGTTTCCCTGAACCCCTTCATAAATGTTACTTTGCTCACACTCCAACAGCACGTCAAGTATTAAAAACCATTTGTCTCCATTCACTCCTATCAAACACGCTCGCGCATGCCCGCTGGAAGTCCAAGCCCCTCACACACAAAACCTCCTTTACCCCCTCCCTCCAACCTTTCCTAGGCCGACCCCTACCCCGCCTTCCTTCCACTACAGACTGATACACTCTTGAAGTCACTCTGTTTCGCTCCATTCTCTCTACATGTCCGAACCACCTCAACAACCCTTCCTCAGCCCTCTGGACAACAGTTTTGGTAATCCCGCACCTCCTCCTAACTTCCAAACTACGAATTCTCTGCATTATATTCACACCACACATTGCCCTCAGACATGACATCTCCACTGCCTCCAGCCTTCTCCTCGCTGCAACATTCATCACCCATGCTTCACACCCATGTAAGAGCGTTGGTAAAACTATACTCTCATACATTCCCCTCTTTGTCTCCAAGGACAAAGTTCTTTGTCTCCACAGACTCCTAAGTGCACCACTCACCCTTTTCCCCTCATCAATTCTATGATTCACCTCATCTTTCATAGACCCATCTGCTGACACGTCCATGAAAGATGAGGTGAATCATAGAATTGATGAGGGGAAAAGGGTGAGTGGTGCACTTAGGAGTCTGTGGAGACAAAGAACTTTGTCCTTTGAGGCAAAGAGGGGAATGTATGAGAGTATAGTTTTACCAACGCTCTTATATGGGTGTGAAGCATGGGTGATGAATGTTGCAGCGAGAAGAAGGCTGGAGGTAGTGGAGATGTCATGTCTGAGGGCAATGTGTGGTGTGAATATAATGCAGAGAATTCGTAGTTTGGAAGTTAGGAGGAGGTGCGGGATTACCAAAACTGTTGTCCAGAGGGCTGAGGAAGGGTTGTTGAGGTGGTTCGGACATGTAGAGTTAATAATAATTGGTTAATAATCCAAATAATATCATCTTTCAACAATTGGACATATTCTGTGACAGATGAAGCAGTGGAATCTTGCACTGGTACCAATCAGGTGACCTTCATAGCTCGATTATTTACTTTGTCATTGACTCATCACTATGTGATGGTAACGGATAGAAAGCATTTGTGACCTTAAATTAGTGAAAAAATGGGAAGGAGAGAAATGAGGGACAAGGGAAGGAGGGTTCACTTAACCTTTTGACTGTTTCGGTCGTATATACAGTGGACCCTCGGTTAACGCCTGGATCAGATAGCGCCAAAATCAGATAATGCCTCGCTTTGGCGTGAAAAAATTGGCTCTGATAATGCCTAAAAACTCAGGAGCTTTTGTCCTGAACATGTCGGCACGGCGGCCTGAGTGGGCCTGGCCACTCACTCCATGTACCAGCCAGTATGCCATTGTTTACAAAGCCAGTGAGGATGATTCTGCGAGTACATGTGATATATTTTGTATTATTCCATTGTTTTTGGTGCTTGTAACTGCTAAATAAGCCACCATGGGCCCTAAGAAAGTTTCTAGTGCCAGCCCTATGGTAAAGAATGTGAGAAACACACATAATTTAAGAAAAAGTTTGTCGAAAGATACGAAAGTGGTGGTGGTAGTGATGGTGGTAGCAATGGTGGTAGTAGAGGGTAGTAGTGGTTGTGATGGTGGTATGGTATGATAAACAGGGTCGGATTACCACATAGGCAAACTAGGCATTTGCCTAGGGCCCCGCACATTTGGGGGCCCCCTGGTCCAAGGGGTTCAGGGGCTCATCCAAGACTGCACACATGGTGCAAGTGCAAAGGGGTCCCTACCTAAAAAGTTCAAGTGTTTGGAAAATAAATAATTAAATAAAATAAAATAAAAATAAATAAACCTAACCATAGATGGCAACACTCAACACGCCTTTGTTTACATCAGAACAGCTGTGTTTTCCCGTTAATGGGTGAGTATGGGAGATTCCTCTCCAATTTTCTGTAGTAATTACACGTTATCTAGACTTGTACTGTGACAAATTAACTGAAGTGTTGTTGATAGACATTGATGTGTATGGATAAATGTTTGTTTTCGCCTCTAAATGTTAAGGGAGGTACCTGATAGGGTTACTTGACCAGTAAAGATGCATTTTTGGTAAAAATACTATAAAGAAAAACCTAAAAACGCAAACTGACTTCCGTTTGTAGGTTTCAAAAGCACCTTGTCCTGTCTTTAAGTCTTTATCATTTCAATAACAGATCTCAATTGATTGATGTTCTACATCACTTCTGTCGCAAATGCTTAGTTTTCAAGTTACGGTGGAAGTGATGTAGAACATCAATTAATTTACTACATATTTCCCCAGAAACACATAAGCCACATCAGAAAATCGTTGGTTGGGTGAAACTGAAAATTGTCCCTGCATTCTTTAATTCTCATGTCCTTATCTATGGTGGTAGGCCATATATCATGCAAAACATAATGGTTAGTTTAGTTATGAAAATGGTAATATAAATACCATTGTGCATTGTTCTTGGACTCGGTATGATTTCTGTTTAAGTAAATTGGAGATCAAGGAGGATGAATTAGTAAAATATTCATAGCCCAAATCACTAACCTAATCTATGGTAAAAGTTCTGTATATGACTCCTTTCTGGTAACGTTTTGAATTTTTAGATGCGCAGCCAGAGGAAAGGGGGCTACAAGGGCCATATCCCCCCAATTGACAGAAAAAAAATTTAATAATTAAAAAATTAATAATAATTGATAATGAAAAATTTGTATTTGCATGATTACAGACAGTGATACATCCTCATTATGGCATCTCGTGAACGTGATGTTGGACGTTCTTATGCGAGTGGGTCACAGAAAAGAAAGAAGAAAATTCAAGAAGAACAGAAAAAGAAAGATGTAGGAAGCTGCAGAAAGATCACAGACATGCTCACGAAAACAGTTTCTGATGTTACCAGTACAGTTGAATCTGCAGATACGTCAGATCATACAGGAAGCCCTCCCTCCATTATTTCTCAGCCAGCATCTACTTCTTTTGTCTCCTCTCAATGTCTCAACGGACATTTCATCCACAGGATTTGTCTTAAAGGATCCTGCCTCATGGCCAAATGTAATCCCAGATTCTCTACGTAATGCTTTCATTGCAGAAAACTTCACTCAAACTCTGAACATTGACTTTAGGAAATCAGCAAGGATTTATGATGATGGAAGTCGTCGTCGTTTAAAGTCATCTATGTTTTATAGGAAGCTTGCAAATTCAGAAACTGTGAAAAGATCATGGATGGTATACTCTGAAAGCTCAGGAAAAGTGTACTGTTCAGCATGCAAGCTATTTTCTACCAAAGAAAATACCTTCACACAGGGGTTCAATGACTGGAAAAATTCCAAGCATTTCGAGGAACATGAAAACATCACCACTCACAGGAGCTGCATTTTAGCCAGTGTATTTCGTGCACAGAAAAAAGGCTTATTGGATTCTCATTTGGAAAATCAAACTGAAAAAGAGCGCACTTATTGGAGAAAAGTTCTAGAAAGAGTTGTTGCTGTTGTAAAATTCTTAGCTCTAAGAGGACTTGCTTTCCGTGGAGAAAATGAGGTTTTTGGTTCGGAAAACAATGGCAATTTCCTAGGGATCATAGAACTGTTAGCACAATTCGATCCATTCTTAGCAAATCATATGTCACGCTTTGGGAATGCAGGAAGAGGCACTGTATCTTACATGTCATCTACTATATGCAATGAATTTATTGAACTGATGACTAAGAAGGTCCTCAATAACATCATAGCAGCTGTGAAAACTGCAAAATACTTTGCAATAAGTGTAGATTCAACACCAGATATTTCACATACAGATCAATTGACATTCATTGTTCGCTTTGTTGACTCCAGTGGTAAGCCTGTAGAGCGCTTTATAAAATTCATTCCTCTCTCAGGCCATGATGGAGAAACAATGATGAATGTAGTACTGGATACTCTGCTTGAACATGATCTCTATTATGGATTGCAGTGACCAGAGCTACGATAATGCAAGTAACATGTCGGGTAAATATAATGGATTGCAAGCCCGTATCAAGCAAATCAACCCACTTGCTGAATATGTGCCCTGCTCAGCACATTCTCTTAATCTTGTTGGGTCATGTGCTGCGGAGTGTTGTGTTGCTGCAGTTTCATTTTTTGGACTTTTACAAGCACACTTTAATTTTTTCTCTGCTTCAACGCATCAGTGGAGTATACTCAAGTCAACCATTCATGGTGTCATCAAATCATTATCAACAACAAGGTGGTCAGCGCAGCATGATGCAACACATGCTTTGAAAGACAGCTTTGCTGAAATACGTTCTGCTTTGATCCAAATAGCAGAGGATGAAGACCAGACAGCAACTACAAGAAGCGAAGCAGCCAGCTTAGCATCAAAATTGGAAGATTTTGAATTGGCCTTACTCTGTGTGCTTTGGGACTGTATACTGGAATGGTTAAATGCCACGAACAAGACACTTCAGAAAATTGAAATTGAAATGGCTACTTGTGCTAACCTCTATGCAGGCTTAGTGGAATTTGTAAGCTCACTTCGCAATGATGAAGCTTTTGAAATGTTTGAAGAGAAAGCTAAACTGCTGGTGAAAGACTACACTTACCGGGCTGATCATCAGTGGTCAAGGAAGAGGAAACGCAATTTTGAAGAGCCAGACAATGAAATTGTGTTGCTACCAAGGCAGAAATGTAAGACAGCTACATACTTCGTCATTCTGGATTCACTGATTACAGAATTGGTGAAAAGAGAAGAAATCTACCAGAATCTCAATGACAAGTTAATTTTTCTGCGTATATGAATCAGATTAAAGCTCCACCTGAAAAATGTGCGCCCTCAGCTGCTTTGAAACATTTAAGAAATGCAGGTATCTCAGAAACCTTCCCTAATGTTGACATAGTGTATCGCCTTTACCTAACACTTCCAGCTACTAACTGTGAAGGAGAACGTTCATTTTCTGTTTTGAAAAGAGTGAAAAACCAGCTCCGTTCAGCAATGAGCTAAGACAAATTGTGTAACCTAGCCTTGTTGACCATTGAGTCTGATCTAACAAGAAATATTGATTTTCAGAATATAATTGATGATTTTGCCAATATGAAATCCAGAAAAAAGTTTATTTAAGAAGTGCCTGTGAATATAAACAATTCTTTACTTTCTTGAGTTTATATGATTTGATAGTCTTATGCATGATGCAATGATAACAATAATGGTCAGTGATTTATAAAGGGAATAAGAGTGCTGTAGTGGTTATGCTGAATATAATAGGTACATGATGTCACTACTTTAATAGCCTAATCTAGTAATACTATGCTGTCTTGAGTTTATTCTCTTTAAAATGCATGATTTAACAAGATAGTTATAATGGCTGTTGGTAAATGGTTTTGGTTGTCTTGATGTACTTTCCCTATTAAATTTAATCTAAATAGCCAGAATGTATTTAATTAGACCTTAAACAGGCTCACACCGATCCCCCCCCCCAAGCTGGAAGGGGTCGCTTCGCTTACCCGTAACTCAAAGGGGCCCCGCCAATCTGAATAGCCTAGGGCCCGGAGACTTCTTAATCCGGCCCTGATGATAAAGCATGGTGAGGCTGCCAGTTCTGACAAAAAAGCAGCTGAAAAATATGTGCAGGACTTTAAGGGGTACATAGAGGCTGAAAAATTAAAGCCCCACAAGTGTTCAGTTGTGATGAAACAGGCCAGTTTAGGAAGAAAATGCCAAACAGGACCTACATTACTCAGGAGGAAAAGACACTCCCAGGACACAAGCCAGAAAAGGACTTGTTACCTGAAGGCTTTATGGAACGGGATTCCCCTTCCATAAAGCCTTCCATCACTCATCAACAAGTCCACAATAAAGGTAAGTGTGATGTTGTTATTGTCTTATTCTTCATGTATCATTGTTTTCTGTGTAGGGAAATGTATATTTCATGTAATAAAACTATTTTGTTTAATACTTTTGGGTATCTCGAATGGATTAATTGGATTTCCATTATTTCTTATGGGAAAAATTAATTTGGTGTAAGGGTTAATCGGTTAAAGGCTAGCTCTCTGGAACGGATTAAAGGCATTAACCGAGGGTCCACTGTATATGTCTTACGAGCCAATGTGTTTGACGTATATATAATAAAAAATTCTAGCAGCTTCAAATCAAGCATGGGAAAGCTAGTAGGCTCACATGTGAGAGAATGGGTCTGTGTGTGCAGTATAAAAAAAATCCTGCAGCAAGCAATGCATAACGAGAAAAAAAAAACTCCGACCGTATTTTTGTATTAAAATGCCAACTTTGAGGTGTATTTTCATATAATTTTTTTTATTATATTCTCATTTTTGTAGTCACATTTGATAGAATGGAAAACATGTTATAGAAATGGAGGTGATTTTGATTGGTTTTGCTATGAAAGGGACCTTGAAATGGGGCTCAAAGTAGGGTAAATGTTTGATTTTTGCCAATGTTCAAGAGTAAACAAATGACTGTCATTGTCCAACAAATGTCCAACTAGCCATTCTGATATGCAGTCATGAATGGGTTGACATTATTTATACAATTATTACAATATTGCAGCAGTCTGCATAACAGTAAATCTTCTGTTTTTTTTGTTTGAATAAAAATTCAAAATAGAAAGCAAGAGTAATATCAGAGGGGCCTGGAGATGGGATTGATGAACAAAGAAAATGTTATTTTAGAGCCAGGAATGTCTGCATTGTTCATTCTGGACCCTATTTTGAAATTGGCATATTTTTTAATTTGTGTGAAATTGGCCAAATTGCCAATTTCTGACCACTTTATTGGGTAGTTGAAATCGGTAAATGGGCAGTTTCTTGTACTCAATCGATAAAACAAATGGAGTTCTAAAGAAATAGCTATGAGTTTGGTTGACTCGAACACTGGAATTAGCTGAAAATAGGGCTCAAAGTGGGTGAAATTGCCGATTCGTAAATATTGCCGTGGTCGCTAAGTTCGCGAGAGCATAATTCCGTAAGTTTTCCATCAATTTTTGTACTTTTGGTGTCATTACCATCGGGAAAAGATTATCTATCATTTCAGAAGATTTTTTTGGTTGGGGTTGCGACAGTCAAACGGTTAAAGATCACTTGAAAACATGGATAATTGTGATTTTTTAAATAAACTAATCACCTGCTGTGATAAGAACTTCCAGTTGAGAAAACTACAGGTACAAACACTTCAGAAATAGGAGTAAGGTACAGTATAAGTATTTTTTGAAATGTGAATTTTTTTAACTAATGAGGCTGTTGAGTTTAAAAACTTCCCTTATTTAAGTAGTTTCAGAACTGTGTTATAATACAGTAAATCTTTCTTTCAACACACCGGCCGTATCCCACCGAGGCGGGGTGGCCCAAAAGGAAAAACGAAAGTTTCTCCTTTTACATATGGTAATACAGTGGACCCTCAAGCAACGATATTAATCCTTTCCTGAGAGCTCATCGTTAGTCAAAATTATCGTTAGTCAAGTTAATTTTCCCCATAAGAAATAATGGAAATCAAATTAATCCGTTCCTGGCACCCCAAAGTACAGTGGACCCCCGCATAACGATATTAATCCGTTCATGAGAGCTCATTGTTATGCGAAATTATCGTTATGCGAATGAATTTTCCCCATAAGAAATAATGGAAATCAAATTAATCCGTGCAAGACACCCCAAAGTATGAAAAAAAAAAACATTATTACCACATGAAATATTAATTTTAATACACACAAACTGAAAAAGGCATGCACAATTACATGACACTTACTTTTATTGAAGATCTGGTGATGATTGATGGGATGGGAGGAGGAGAGAGTCTTAGTGTTTAGAAGGGGAATCCCCTTCCATTAAGACTTGAGGTGTCAAGTCCTTTTCTGGGGTTACTTCCCTTCTTCTTTTAATGCCACTAGGACCAGCTTCAGAGTCACTGGACTTCTGTTGCACAACATATCTGTCCATAGTGGCCTGTACCTCTCGTTCCTTTATGACTTCCCTAAAGTGTTTCACAACATTGTCAGTGTAATAGTCACCAGCATGGCTTGCAATAGCTGTGTGAGGGTGATTTTCATCCATAAAGGTTTGCACTTTCAGCCACATTGCACAGATTTCCTTAATCTTTGTAGTAGGCAACTTCTTCAATTTCACTCTCCCCTCCTCCGAACCAGTTTCCTCAGGTCTGGCCTCTTGCTGTTGAAGTTGATCTAGCAGCTCAACAGTGGTTAGTTCTTCATTGTCCTCCTCCACCAACTCTTCCACATCATCCCCACTAACCTCCAACCCCAAGGACTTTCCCAATGCCACAATGGATTCCTCAGCTGGCATACTCCTCTCAGGGTTAGCCTGAAACCCTTCAAAATCCCTTTGGTCTACACATTCTGGCCACAGTTTCTTCCAAGCAGAGTTCAAGGTCCTCTTAGTCACTCCCTCCTAAGCCTTACCTATAAGGTTTACACAATTGAGGATATTAAAGCGCTCTCTCCAAAACTCGCTTAGTCAGTTGAGTTTCTGAGGTCACTACAAAGCACCTTTCAAACAGAGCTTTTGTGTACAGTTTTTTGAAGTTTGCAATAACCTGCTGGTCCATGGGCTGCAGGAGAGGAGTGGTATTAGGAGGCAAAAACTTCACCTTAATGAAGCTCATGTCCCCATAAAGTCGCTCTGCCACGTCTGTAGGATGACCAGGGGCATTGTCTAACACCAGGAGGCACTTAAGGTCTAATTTCTTTTCAGTTAGGTAATCTTTCACACTGGGGCAAATGCATGGTGTAACCAGTCATAGAAAAAGTCCCTAGTGACCCATGCCTTACTGTTTGCCCTCCACAGCACACACAAATTAGCCTTGAGGATATTCTTTTGCCTGAATGCTCTGGGAGTTTCTGAGTGATACACTAATAAAGGCTTCACTTTGCAATCACCACTAGCATTGGAACACATCAACAGAGTAAGCCTGTCTTTCATAGGCTTATGTCCTGGGAGTGCCTTTTCCACCTCAGTAATGTAGGTCCTGCTTGGCATTTTCTTCCAAAACAGGCCTGTTTCATCACAATTAAACACTTGTTCAGGTTTCAGTCCTTCACTGTCTATGTACTCCTTGAATTCCTGCACATATTTTTCAGCTGCTTTGTAGTTCGAACTGGCAGCCTCACCATGCCTTATCACACTATGTATGCCACTACGCTTCTTAAATCTCTCAAACCAACCTTTGCTGGCCTTAAATTCACTCACATCATCACTAGTTGCAGGCATTTTTTTAATTAAATCCTGATGCAACTTCCTAGCCTTTTCACTTATGATCACTTGAGAGATGCTATCTCCTGCTATCTGTTTTTCATTTATCCACGCCAATAAGAGTCTCTCAACATCTTCCATCACTTGTGATCTCTGTTTCGAAAACACAGTTGAACCTTTGGCAAGAACAGCTTCCTTGATTGCCGTTTTGTTGCCCACAATAGTAGCGATGGTTGATTGGGGTTTATTATACAACCTGGCCAGCTCGGAGACACGCACTCCACTTTCATACTTATCAATGATCTCTTTCTTCATCTCTATAGTAATTCTCACCCTTATTGCTGTAGGGTTGGCACTAGAAGCTTTCTTGGGGCCCATGGTCACTTATTTTGCAGATAAAATCACCAAAAACACTGTAATAATACGAAATGTTCCGATTGTATGCTTGGATGTTACCGCGGAGGCTGGCTGGTAAACAATGCCACCGGCGGAACATGTGAGGCTGGCTAAGGCCGCACACTAGACGCGTCTCGGACGAACAGCATTGAGCGGGTTTTTTAGCGGTATGCGAGGCAAAATCTTAGCGATAAAATGTATCGGTATGCGGATTTAACGTTATGTAAGGCCAACGGTATGCGGGGGTCCACTGTATTGAAAAAAAAATTTTACCACATGAAATATTAATTTTAATACACACAAACTGAAGAAGACATGTACAATTACATGACACTTACCTTTATTGAAGATCTGGTGATGATTGATGGGATGGGAGGAGGGGAGAGTGTGGATGGTGTTAGTGTTTAGAAGGGGAATCTCCTTCCATTAGGACTTGAGGTGTCAAGTCCTTTACCGGGTTACTTCCCTTCTTTTAATGCCACTAGGACCAGCTTGAGAGTCACTGGACCTCTGTCGCACAACATATCTGTCCATAGAGCTCTGTATCTCCCATTCCTTTACGATTCGTCTAAAATGGGCCACAACATTGTCATTGTAATAGTCACCAGCACGGCTTGCAATAGCTGTTAGTGATTTTCATCCATAAAGGTTTGCAGTTCAACCCACTTTGCACACATTTCCTTAATCTTTGAAGTAGGCACAATGGATTTCACAACTGGCATAGGCATCTCAGGGTTAGCCCCAAACCCTTCAAAATCTTACTTAATTTCCATACTAATTCTCACCCTTTTTATCACAGGGATGGCACTAGAAGCTTTCTTGGGGCCCATGGTGACTTATTTTGCAGGTGCAATCACTAAAAATGCTGTGATAATATGAAATGTTCCGATTGTATGTTTGGATACGAGCGCGGTGGCTGGCTGGCTTGTAAACACTGGCCAGAAGTGGACGCGTCTCAGACGGAACGAATAGTGTTGGTCGAGTTTTTTAGCGCTAGTCGAGGCAAAATTTTTGCGTTAAAATGTATCGCTAGTCAGATTTAACGTTATACGATGCCATCGTTGGTCGAGGGTCCACTGTATATACAGGAGAAGTTACTAGCCCCTTGCTTCTGGCATTTTAGTCACCTCTTACAACACGCATGGCTTACGGAGGAAGAATTCTGTTCCACTTCCCCATGGAGATAAGAGGAAATAAGCAAGAATAAGAACTAGAAAGAAAATAGAAGAAAACCCAGAGGGGTGTGTATATATGTGCTTGTACATGTATGTGTAGTGTGACCTAAGTGTAAGGAGAAGTAGCAAGACATACCTGAAATCTTGCATGTTCGTGAGACAGAAAAAAGGACACCAGCAATCCTACCATCATGTAAAACAATCACAGGAATACAGTAAATATTTGATTTAATTGGTCTCGATTTAGTGGACTTCAGAAATGCAGAACAAAATTGCTGGGTCGATTTGGAAACATGGAAGTTCATTTGGCTACAGCATTGTATGTTATTGTTATGATTACAACAGAACATTCTCATCTTTATCCTCCACAATTGGCATTACCAGAAAACCCTCTCTTCCCTATTAGTTTTTTAAATCACAACTTTTTCTGAAGACTTAACAGTTTTATTCAATGTTACTTTCCTGGACAGGCACTTCACAATTTAGAAAAAGAGATGGGCATTTGTTTTATCTTGGTTATGTAGTTCTTGATTGTGTCTGATCATTTAACCCTTTCAGGGTCCGTCCCGTAGATCTACGGCTTTACGTTCAGGGTCCAAACCGTAGATCTACGTCATGAGCTCAGCTCACTCTGATAAACTGTGAGTGGTACACTTGGGCCTAGATATGAGAAAATACATCTATGTGGTATGTGTGCACCACATAAAACAAATCCTGCAGCACGCTGTGTATAATGAGAGGAAAAAAACTGATACCAAGATTTTCGATTAAAACAGCAACTTTGCAGTGTTTTTTCGTATGTTTTTTATAGTTGTACAGTGGACCCCCGCATAACGATTACCTCCGAATGCGACCAATTATGTAAGTGTATTTATGTAAGTGCGTTTGTACATGTATGTTTGGGGGTCTGAAATGGACTAATCTACTTCACAATATTCCTTATGGGAATAAATTCAGTCAGTACTGGCACCTGAACATACTTATGGAGTGAAAAAATATCGTTAACCGGGGGTCCACTGTATTTGCAATTTCTTGGTCTCATTTGATAGAATGGAAGACATATTGCAGAAATAGAGATGATTTTGATTGGTTTTAGCACTGGAAATGGCTTGAAACTGAGCTCAAAGTAGCAGAAATGTTAAATTTTTGCTGATGTTCAAGAGTAAACAAACGACCTCACACGTCTAATACACACCAGCTGGTGGGTCTAATATACATTCACAAATGTGGTGATGATATTTATACAATTATTACAATATTGCATAACAGTAAATCTTCTATTTTTTGGTGTGAATAAAAATTCATTATGTGAATAAAAAATTAAAATGGGATTTATTTGTAAAGCCTCAAAACGTAACTAATGAACCGAGGAAATGTTAGTTTAGTGCCAGGAATGCCTACATTGTTTATTCTGGACGCTATTTTGAAATTGGAATATTTTGAACTTTGTGTTAAATTGGCCAAATTACCAATTTCCGATCACTTTATTTTGTAGTTGAAACAGTTGACTTGGCGATTTCTTGTGCTCAATCGATAGAATAGAAGTAATACTAGTGAAATAGCTAAGAATTTGGTCGATTGGAATGATGTAATTGGCCTAAAATGGGAGTCAAAGTCGGCAAAATCGCCGATTCGTAAATATCGCTGACACATCAAAATTCACGAGAGCATAATTTCGTCAATTTTCCATCAAATTTCGTACTTTTTGTTTTATTACCTTCACAAAAAGATTCTCTACCATTTCATAAGAAAAAATAACAGACTTTTTTTTGGAAAATTCTTGGACACTGGGGCACCACTTCAGATTTTGGCCTTGGACTCTGAAGGGGGTTAAATGGACTCAGGACTCTTGATATATACAGTGGACCCCCGCATAACGATTACCTCCGAATGCGACCAATTATGTAAGTGTATTTATGTAAGTGCATTTGTATGTGTATGTTTGGGTGTCTGAAATGGACTAATCTACTTCACAATATTTCTTATGGGAACAAATTCAGTCAGTACTGGCACCTGAACATACTTCTGGAGTGAAAAAATATCGTTAACCGGGGGTCCACTGTAAATGCTTTAGCTATAACATTGACTATTTAAACTGTTGTGTGATGAAGTACTGTTCAGTATAAAGTAATATGTTGCCATTTTCCAGACTAAGGCACCAGGTTCATGACTTCCAGCTTCATATGTTAAAGAATGTTTTGGTATAATATTTAAAAGCAGTGAGGTGCATGGCAGATAATGGATGATTAATGATGTAGAAATATATTTATAAAGATAAGTGGCTTAAAAAATCAGGAAAAAAATATGAATGTGATCAGAGATGATTCTGTCATTAACAGATTTCTCAAAAGTACATCAACAGAATATAGAAATTGCTTGCTGCATATCTATGCATTGTCCCAGCCATTTGATGCCTTTAAATTGGAGTTTGTCATAGTCACTTTTCTCACCTGTAATTTGAAGATAGGAATCATCAGTGTATAGAGGGATGAGCACTATCATTGTGGACAGGCCTTTTTCTTGAGACAAGAAAAGATATTGACCAGTATTGGACATTAACTGTATGCAAGTTTAAGTCCAAAACCATCTCATATTTTCTTGGCCCTTTGGTTGTTCTGTTTTTTCTAACAAACTCCATGTGTTTAACTTCTCCCAGAAAAGCACTTATCAGGTTTCAGTAACTTGCATCAGTTCCATTGTAAATATATACTGTAGTTGATTAGGCATGTGTGATAAGTTAATGTTCTTGATGAAAAAGACTGGATCTTTTTAAATCTGTAACCCCTAATGAAAAATTTGGATTCTCAGTCATTATCTTAAATTATTATGGAAATGGGACAGTAAACAGTAGGTTGAAGATTAGATGGTCATTTAGCTTTTCTAGCTGTGGAAGACATATTAAATATAATGTATTGATTGGTCTTAAATCCCAGTTAGTTACCATAAGATAGTAGTTAGTTTTTAAGTCTGGCTGTGAAAATTCTACCATGGGAAGAATGTTTACTTAAGGATTCTTATATCATCAGATGTGCATTGGTTCTATTTATGCACAAGTACTGCTAAGTCTGCCTCAAGATTGTCTGCTTCAGTTTCTTATGAACAAGAATTTCATATTATATATTGTTTTCTTTCTCTTTCATTCTGACTTCTTGTAAGCATTTTGCCTCATTTTCTGAATATTAAGGGTATCCTCATTTTTCAGTGTATTTTATGAACAATTGATTGCTGTATATTTTGGCGTTTTACAAGCTTTTTTATGCTATCTTAAAGTCAGGTAATTGACACAATATATGTAAAAGCATATTAACCTTTTCACTGTCTACCTCAAAGTTGTACATTGTTGACACCAGTATTGCTCACATGGTTCTGGATTTTAAGCACAGCACCCTCATATATACCGTGAGTGGTAAATTTTGGTCAAGACATTAGAGAATGGGTCTGTGCAGTGAGTGTGCACAGTATTAAAAAATCCTGCCTCATGCAGTGCATGATGGGAGAAAGAGCAAACCTCTGACCTTATGTTTAGTTTAAAATAACAATTTTTAGGTGTTTTCTAGGTTGATTTTTATGGATTTATTGGCTGTTGCTTTGTATCAGTTGATAGAATGGAAGAAATACTAATGAAATAAAGATGATTTTGCTTGGTGTTGAAGACCAAAAGTACAGGGTGTTTCAAAATCTTTGACCCAATTTCAACAATATACTGCTTTGAAATTGGGACCATGGTTTTGAAAAACCCTGTAGTTTGAAACAGGGCTCAAAGTAACAGAAATATTCAATTTTAGATGATTTTCTTGAGGAAGGGTGCTTTTCCTTTTCCCCTGGTTAATCATCCATGACCAGTAATCCTTGGTTATGCTTTATATCCAACAATAAGGCAAAACTTCAATTTCTTTTTGGTGTGATGATTGATTTAACCCTTGACTGTTGCAAGCCCCTTTCTGAAACTGTCATTCTATGTTGCAAAATTTTTGGAAAAAATAAATAATTTTTTCTTATGAAATGATAGAGAATCTTTTCCTGATAGTAATGACACCAAAAGTACGAAATTTGGTCGAAAACTCACGGAATTACGCTCCCGCGAAGTTAGTGGTCTCAGCGACATATATGCATTGGCGATTTCGCCAACTCTGAGCCCTGTTTTTGGCCAATTCCCTTGTTCCAGTTGACCAAACTCATAGCTATTTCTTTAGAACTCCATTTTTTTCTATCAGTTGAGTACAAGAGACTGCCCATTCACCAATTTGAACTACCCAATAAAGTAGTCAGAAATTGGCAATTTGGCCAACTTCAAAATAGGGTCTAGAATAAACAATGTAGACATTCTTGGCACTAAAATAACATATCCTCTGTTCATTAGTCACGTCTCTAGGCCCCTCTTATATTACTATTGCTTTCTATTTTGATTTTGTATTCATACAAAAAATACATAATTTACTTTTATGCAGACCACTGCATTATTGTAAAAATAGTATAAATAACATCAGTGCACTAGTGAAAGAATAATAGACTTCCCAATTGATGTGTATTGGATGTGTGGTGTGATATGCTCACTCTTGAACATTGGTAAAAATCGAACATTTCCGCTACTTTGAGCTCAGTTTCAAGGCCGTTTTCATCATGAAACTAATCAAAATCATCTCTATTTCTGCAATATGTTTTCCATTCTGTCAAATGAGAAAATGAAAACGAGAATACAATGATAAATGCTATACAAAAATACACCTCAAAGTCGGCGTTTTAATCCAAAAAAATGGTCAGTTTTTTCTCATTATGCATTACGTGCTGCAGGATTGTTTTTATGTGTTGCACACTGACCACAGAGCCCCATTCTGTCACATATTGGGCCTACCAGCTTTCTCCTGCTTGATTTGAAGCCGCTAGAATTATTGAGTATACAGTGGACCCCCGCTTAATGATCATCTCCCAGTGCGACCAATTATGTAAGTGTATTTATGTAAGTGGGTTTGTACGTGTATGTTTGGGGGTGTAAAATGGACTAATCTACTTCTTAATATTCCTTATGGGAACAAATTCGGTCAGTACTGGCACCTGAACATACTTCTGGAATGAAAAAATATCGTTAACCGGGGGTCCACTGTATATACGTACGTCCGAAACACTGGCTCGTAAGACGTATGTATACGACCAGAACAGTCAAAGGGTCAAAATGAAGGGCAAGTGTTATACATGAAAGGTCTGAGAATGTGATTAATGAACAGAAGATAGGTTATTTTAGTATCTGGAATGCCTACAGCATTTTTATATTGAAATCTGTTTTTAAATTGGAATCTGTTGAATTTTGTGTAAAATTGGCCACATACCAACCTTTTGCACTTTATAGGGCAGTTCTGATACATAGTTGAATGGGCAGTTTCTTGCATGCAGTCGATAGAATGAGAGGCATACTAGCAAAATAGCTTTGACTTTGGACTCAGTGGGTGAAATCGCTAACGCTGGCACCTGACTGCCAACTTTGTGCTTATATAATTCCATAAGTTTTCTATCAGATTTTGCATTTTTGGTGTCATTGTCTTCAGAAAAAATTCTCTACCATTTCAGAAGAAAAATTGTTATTTTTTTTTTTAAATTGTGACACTGTTAGCTCTTTTAATTTTGGGGGTCATGACAGTGACAGGATTAAGATCACAATACAGTACAGTGGACCCCCGCATAACGATTACCTCCGAATGTGACCAATTATGTAAGTGTATTTATGTAAGTGCGTTTGTACGTGTATGTTTGGGGGTCTGAAGTGGACTAATCTACTTCACAATATTTCTTATGGGAACAAATTCGGTCAGTACTGGCACCTGAACATACTTCTGGAGTCAAAAAATATCGTTAACCGGGGGTCCACTGTATTTGGGAGATTGCACAGTATAAATGTTTAAGCATGTAATTAATAGGTTCTTTTTCTATTACAGTTCTTGTTACCATCTACGTTCGGTTTCGACAAATAGCTGAACTTTATCGTAACCATTCTTCATCTTCCAACATTGTGAGGCTAAATCGAATGGGTTTGTTCATAGGTTCTCTGGCAGCATTTGGTATATCAATTGCTGCAAACTTTCAAGAAACCAATGTGTTCTTTGTTCATATAACTGGAGCCCTGATGGCATTTGGCCTTGGTACTGGATATCTTTGGGTTCAGGTAAGGAACTAACAAGTTTCTTTGGAAAATGTTGATGATTTGACTATTCATTGATTTGATATGTGATTATGAACTAGAGCAGCTGTTAAGCTAGTGCCAGTCTGCTGGACTTTTAACCCTTAAACGGTCCAAACATATATATACGTTCACCTACACAGCGCCCCGAATATTTTGAGAATTTTTTTTTTTTTTATAGGAAAAAAGAGCACGTGGTACCAAGGCGTCCCCAATTTTTTTCATATGGTGCACACTGAGTGCTCACACCCATTCTCTCATGTCTAGGCGACTCAGGCCTATCGTGACAATGTTAAATGAATGACAAATGAAATGTATATATACGTTTGGGGTGCTACGCGAAAGAACGTATGTATATGTTTGGACCGTTTAAGGGTTAAAGGTGTAATAAAATTTGAATAGATTAAAAACTAATTATCAAAAATGTATTTCATAATGAATCTTGGGGTTATAGTAGATTTGCATGGTTTTCTCAGGGAAGAGCACCTGGTGCCACTCTGCAAGGATTAGGTCATCCTGACAGTCCAACATCTCATTGGAGAAAAAAAAAAAAGGACAAAATGTAAACACTGG
The DNA here is from genome assembly GCF_038502225.1 of Cherax quadricarinatus. Classification (NCBI taxonomy): domain Eukaryota; kingdom Metazoa; phylum Arthropoda; class Malacostraca; order Decapoda; family Parastacidae; genus Cherax; species Cherax quadricarinatus. The sequence goes on from NC_091315.1 coordinate 43,235,523, forward strand.
GATATTTTATTAGAAACATTACAGTCCTGGGTTCTTAGTTACTCGTCAGACTAACCTCTATTGATTGATTGATTGTTGTGTTCATCGGAGAAAATAAGTACTTCATTTCAAATTCCCATTTGAACAATTTGACATTTTTTATCTGTCCTCCTCTATGCTGGTCCCATCTTTAATGCAAATTCTCTCTTGATTTTTTAGCTGACATTGATTTACTCTTATCATTTGTGACTCCTTCCCTTCCATTCTTTCCGCCAGTGTCCTTCACTCATTTCCACCTCTCCCATTCTACTATGTCCTTCACCTCTGGCATGTGACACTGAATGACTTACGGATATATCATTTTCCACGAATATAATTGTAATTGTGTGGTGCAAGTGCTTTGTGGGATTGGATGCAAGTAGTGGTGGAGACTTTACCAGATACAATACTGTGTATCAGATGTTCATAATTGATTCCTTTCTTTTTCTTTCAACACACCAGCCATATCCCACCGAGGCAGAGTGACACAAAAAGAAAAATTAAAATTTATCCTTTTAAATTTAACAATTTATACAGGAGAAGGGGTTACTTATCTCCTTGCTCCTGGCATTTTAGTCACTTCTTACAACATGCATGACTTATGGAGGAAGAATTCTTTTTCACTTCCCCATGGAGAAATTCATTCCAAATTATGTAAAAAAGAAGGTACACTACAAGGATAGAATAGATAACTAGAAAATAAGGCTAAATACAGTATTAATTTAATTGGATATTTATTTGTATCAGTTGTGTGTGAAAGAAGGGATTGCACTTTTTGTATCAGTTCACTACCTAACTTTGTCCTTAATGTATCTCTAATAGGAATTTTTTATTGAATTACTGAATACCTTTAATATAATGTAAACTAAGTATTGTCCATGGGGAAGTGAAAGAGAATCCTCCTTTTGTAAGCCATGCTTGTAATAAGAGGTGACTAAAATCCTGGGAGCAAGGGGCTAGTAACCCCTTTTTCTGTATAAATTGCTAAATGTAAAAAGAAGAAAAACTTTTGCTTCTTCTATTTCGGGAAACCCTGCCTCGGTGGGAGGTTTGTTTGCAATCATGTCATTATGATTTTGTGAGATACATTGACCTACTTTACCACTTTTTTCTTTTCTGTTTTAACTTTACTGGCTATCTCACCAAGGTAGGGTGACCCCAAAAAGGAAATGCATTCACCATCATTCATTCTGTTTTTGTCTCGCTAGAAGGGTGCTGACATTACAGTTCAGATGACCCTCTGCTGCAATGCCCAGCCAGGACTCAGATCCATTTAACCAGTTTCCCTGAATCTCTTTGTAAATGTTACCTTGCTTATACTCCAACAGCATGCTCATTAAAACCCACCAGTCTATTCACCCTACCATATTGACACTAATTTGAACAGTATTATATTTATAAGTCATTTTCCTCTATTAAATTAACATTAATACCAATGCTAAATGCTGTAAAGAGTATTTATGAGGATAGTGAGGCTCAGGTTAGGGTGTGTAGGAGAGAGGGAGATTACTTCCCAGTAAAAGTAGGTCTTAGACAGGAATGTGTAATGTCACCATGATTGTTTAATATATTTATAGATGGGGCTGTAAAAGAAGTAAATGCTAGGGTGTAGGGGAGAGGGATGGGATTAAATTATGGGAATCAAATACAAAATTGGAGTTGACACAGTTACTTTTTGCTGATGATACTGTGCTTTTGGGAGATTCTAAAGAAAAGTTGCGAAGGTTAGTGGATTAGTTTTAGAGGGTGTGTAAAGGTAGAAAGTTGAAAGTGAATATAGATAATAGTAAGGTGATGAGGATATCAAACGATTTAGATAAAGAAAAATTGAATATCACATTGGAGAGAGGGAGTATGGAAGAAGTGAATGTTTTCAGATATTTGGGAGTTGACTTGTCAGTAGATGGGATTATGAAAGATGAGGTTAACCATAGAATTGGTGAAGGAAAAAAAGTGAGTGGTGCGTTGAGGTATCTCTGGAGACAAAAAACGTTGCCCATGGAGGCATAGAAGGGAATGTATAAAAGTATAGTGATACCAACACACTTATATGCTCTTATATGGGTGTGAAGCTTGGGTTGTAAATGCTGCAGCAAGGAGGTGGCTGGAGGCAGTGGAGATATTGTCTAAGGGCAGTGTGTGGTGTAAATATTATGCAGAGAATTTGGAGTGTGGAGTTACTAAAAGTATTAGTCAGAGGTGTGGAGTTACTAAAAGTATTAGTCAGAGGGCTGAAGAGGGGCTGTTGAGATGGTTTGGTCATTTAGAAAGAATGGAACAAAGTAGAATGACTTGGAGAGCATATAAATCTGTAGGGGAAGGAAGGCAGGGTAGGGGTCGTCCTCGAAAAGATTGGAGGGAAGGGGTAAAGGAGGTTTTGTGGGCAAGGGGCTTGGACTTCCAGCAAGCATGCATGAGCCTGTTAGATAGGAGTGAATGGAGTCGAATAGTTTTTGGGACCTGACGAGCTGTTGCAGTGTGAGCAGGGTAATATTTTGTGAAGGGATTCACTGAAACCGGTTAGCCGGACTTGAGTCCTGGAAATGGGAAGTACAATACCTGCACTTTAAAAGAGGGGTTTGGGGTATTGGCAGTATGGAGGGACTTCTAAACTGTAGTATCTGAGCATCTCTGCAAAGACAGTGATTATGTATGAGTGATGGTGGAAGTGTTGAATGATGTTGAAAGTATTTTTCTTTCTTTTCGGGTCACCCTTCCTCGGTGGGAAACAGCCGATGTGTTAAAAAAAAAATGTATATCATGAAAAATTATTAGAAAAGAAGTAAACAACATATGTATACAGTAATTGAAAAAATGCACAAGTGTTGGTATCTTAAGATGAGATATGCCTGATAAATTTGTTTAAGTGCTGACTTCTGAAAGATGAGCCTGTTCGGAGTAACTCTTGAAAGTGTTAGTATATCAGAAATTTAGGTTTTAAAGTGCTATTTTTTTGAGTTAGTTGTAGTTTATGTTTCATACATCAAGCATATTTCTGCATTTGAGAAACTAGATATAATAATAATGTATATAGCTTCTTAACATGTTATGAATGAGAAGAAGCTGGATGTCTTGGCTTAAAGTGAAACAAAGCTGAAGGGGGTGGGAGAGTTTCAGTGGAGAAGAATAAATGGGATTAGGTCAGGGGTTTTAAATAGAGTTAGAGCTAAAGAAGGAGTAGCAATAATGTTGAAGGATAAGCTATGGCAGGAAAAGAGGGATTATAAATGTATTAATTCAAGGATTATGTGGAGTAAAATAAAGGTTGGATGTGAAAAGTGGGTTATAGTAAGCGTATATGCACCTGGAGAAGAGAGAAGTGTAGAGGAGAGAGTGAGATTTTTGGAAATGTTGAGTGAATGCATGGGGAGTTTTGAACCAAGTGTGAGTACTTGTGGTGGGGATTTCAATGCTAAAGTGGGTAAAAATGTTGTGGAGGGAGTAGTAGGTAAATTTGGGGTGCCAGGAGTAAATGAAAATGGGGAGCCTTTAATTGAGCTATGTGTAGAAAGAGGTTTGGTAATAAGTAATACAGTGGACCCCCGGTTAACGATATTTTTTCACTCCATAAGTATGTTCAGGTGCCAGTACTGACCGAATTTATTCCCATAAGGAATATTGTGAAGTAGATTAGTCCATTTCAGACCCCCAAACATACACGTACAAATGCACTTACATAAATACACTTACATAATTGGTCGCATTCAGAGGTAATCGTTATGCGGGGGTCCACTGTACATATTTTATGAAAAAGAGGGTAAATAAATATACAAGGTATGATATAGCACGTAATGAAAGTAGTTTGTTAGATTATGTATTGGTGGATAAAAGGTTGATAGGTAGGCTCCAGGATGTACACGTTTATAGAGGGGCAACTGATATATCGGATCATTATTTAGTTGTAGCTACAGTTAGAGTAAGAGGTAGATGGGAAAAGAGGAAAATGGCAACAACAAGTAAGAGGGAGGTGAAAGTGTATAAACTAAGGGAGGAGGAAGTTCGGGTGAGATATAAGCCACTATTGGCAGAAAGGTGGGCTAGTGCAAGTAAGAGTAGTGGAGTGGGGGAGGGGGAGTTCAAGAGGGCTGGAATAGTTTTAAAAATGCAGTATTAGAATGTGGGGCAGTAGTTTGTGGATATAGGAGGGTGGGTGTAGGAGGAAAGAGGAGTGATTGGTGGAATGATGAAGTAAAGAGTGTGATAAAAGAGAAAAAGGTAGCTTATGAGAGGTTTTTACAAAGCAGAAGTGTTATAAGAAGAGCAGAGTATATGGAGAGTAAAAGAAAGGTGAAGAGAGTGGTGAGAGAGTGCAAAAGGAGAGCAGATGATAGAGTGGGAGAGGCACTGTCAAGAAATTTTAATGAAAATAAGAAAAAAATTTTGGAGTGAGTTAAACAGGTTAAGAAAGCCTAGGGAACGTATGGATTTGTCAGTTAAAAACAGAGTAGGGGAGTTAGTAGATGGGGGAATGGAGGTATTGGGTAGATGGCGAGAACATTTTGAGGAACTTTTAAATGTCGACGAAGAAAGGGATGTGGTAATTTCATGCACTGACCAGAGAGGTATACCATCTTTTAGGAGTGAAGAAGAGCAGGATGTGAGTGTGGGGGAAGTGCATGAGGCATTACGTAGAGTGAAAGGGGGTAAAGCAGCTGGAACTGACAGGATCATGACGGAAATGTTAGAAGCAGGGGGAGATATAATGTTGGAGTGGTTGGTATTTTTGTTTAATAAATGTATGAAAGAGGGGAAGGTACTTAGGGATTGGCAGAGAGCATGTATAGTTCCATTATATAAAGGGAAGGGGAACAAAAGAGATTGTAAAAATTATAGAGGAATAAATTTACTGAGTATACCAGGAAAAGTGTACGGTAGGGTTATTATTGAAAGAATTAGAGGTAAGACAGAATGTAGGATTGCGGATGAGCAAGGAGGTTTTAGAGTGGGTAGTTGATGTGTAGATCAAGTGTTTACACTGAAGCATATATGTGAACAGTATTTAGATAAAGGTAGGGAAGTTTTTATTTCATTTATGAATTTAGAAAAGGCATATGATAGAGTGGATATTAGAGCATTGTGGCAGATGTTGCAAGTACATGAAATAGGTGGTAAGTTACTAAATGCTGTAAAGAGTTTTTATGAGGATAGTGAGGCTCAGGTTAGGGTGTGTAGAAGAAAGGGAGACTACTTCCCGGTAAAAGTAGGTCTTAGACAGGGATGTGTAATGTCACAAGGGTTGTTTAACCCGTAAACGGTCCAAGCATTTCTACGTTCACATGTGTAGTGCTACAAAAGTAGATCTACATTTTTTTACATATTTTCAAATATAACAAAAAAAAAAAAAAGTAGATCAAAGTTTTTTTTACACATTTTCAAATGTAAAAAAAACAAAAAGATGATCTACTTTTTTTACGTACTTTCAAATGTTGAAAAAACGTATATATATGTTTGGACCGTTTACAGGTTAATATATTTATAGATGGGGTTGTAAAAGAAGTAAATGCTAGGGTGTTCGGGAGAGGGGTGGGATTAAATTATGGGGAATCAAATACAAAATGGGAATTGACAGAGATACTTTTTGCTGATACTGTACTTACGGGAGATTCTAAAGAAAAATTGCAGAGGTTAGTGGACAAGTTTGGGAGTGTATGTAAAGGTAGAAAGTTGAAAGTGAACATAGAAAAAAGTAAGGTGATGAGGGTATCAAATGATTTAGATAAAGAAAAATTGGATATCAAATTGGGGAGGAGGAATATGGAAAAAGTGAATGTTTTCAGATAGTATTTGGGAGTTGATGTGTCAGCAGATGGATTTATGAAGGATGAGGTTAATCATAGAATTGATGAAGGAAAAAAGGCGAGTGGTGTGTTGAGGTATATGTGGAGACAAAAAAACGTTCTCTATGGAGGCAAAGAAGGGAATGTATGAAAATATAGTAGTACCAATACTTTTATATGGGTGTGAAGCTTGGGTTGTAAATGCTGCAGCGAGGAGGCGGTTGGAGGCATTGGAGATGTCCTGTCTAAGGGCAGTGTGTGTGGTGTAAATATTATGCAGAAAATTTGGTGTGTGGAAATTAGGAGAAGGTGTGGAGTCAGAAGGAGTCAGAGGGCTGAAGAGGGATTGTTGAGGTGGTTTGGTCATTTAGAGAGAATGGATCGAAGTAGAATGACATGGAGAGTGTATAAATCTGTAGGGGAAGGAAGGCGGGGTAGGGGTCGTCCTCGAAAAGGTTGGAGGGAGGGGGTAAAGGAGGTTTTGTGGGCGAGGGGCTTGGACTTCCAGTAAGCGTGCATGAGCGTGTTAGATAGGAGTGAATGGAGACGAATTGTATTTGGGACCCGACGAGCTGTTGGAGTATGAGCAGGGTAATATTTAGTGAAAGGATTTGGGGAAACCGGTTATTTTTATATTGCCGGACTTGAGGCCTGGAAATGGGAAGTACAATGCCTGCACTTTAAAGGAGGGGTTTGGGATATTGGCAGTTTGTAGGGATATGTTGTGTATCTTTATATGTGTATGCTTCTGAACTGTTGTATTCTGAGCACCTCTGCAAAAACATTGATTATGTGTGAGTGAGGTGAAAGTGTTGAATGATGATGAAAGTATTTTCTTTTTGGGGATTTTCTTCCTTTTTGGGTCACCCTGCCTCAGTGGGAGACGGCCGATTTGTTAAAAAAAAAAATATATGTGTATATATATATATATATATATATATAGGGGAGCAATGTGGCAGATGTTGCAAGTATATGGAATAGGTGTTAAGTTACTAAATGCTGTAAAGAGTTTTTATGAGGATAGTGAGGCTCAGGTTAGGGTGTGTAGAAGAGAGGGAGACTACTTCCCGGTAAAAGTAGGTCTTAGACAGGGATGTGTAATGTCACCATGGTTGTTTAATATATTTATAGATGGGGTTGTAAAAGAAGTAAATGCTAGGGTGTTTGGGAGAGGGGTGGGATTAAATTATGGGGAATCAAATTCAAAATGGGAATTAACACAGTTACTTTTTGCTGATGATACTGTGCTTATGGGAGATTCTAAAGAAAAATTGCAAAGGTTAGTGGATGAGTTTGGGAATGTGTGTAAAGATAGAAAGTTGAAAGTGAACATAGAAAAGAGTAAGGTGATGAGGGTATCAAATGATTTAGATAAAGAAAAATTGGATATCAAATTGGGGAGGAGGAGTATGGAAGAAGTGAATGTTTTCAGATACTTGGGAGTTGACGTGTCGGCAGATGGATTTATGAAGGATGAGGTTAATCATAGAATTGATGAGGGAAAAAAGTTGAGTGGTACATTGAGGTATATGTGGAGTCAAAAAATGTTATCTATGGAGGCAAAGAAGGGAATGTATGAAAGTATAGTAGTACCAACACTCTTATATAGGTGTGAATCTTGGGTGGTAAATGCAGCAGCAAGGAGACGGTTGGAGGCAGTGGAGATGTCCTGTCTAAGGGCAATGTGTGGTGTAAATATTATGCAGAAAATTCGGAGTGTGGAAATTAGGAAAAGGTGTGGAGTTAATAAAAGTATTAGTCAGAGGGCAGAAGAGGGGTTGTTGAGGTGGTTTGGTCATTTAGAGAGAATGGATCAAAGTAGAATGACATAGAAAGCATATAAATCTATAGGGGAAGGAAGGCGAGGTAGGGGTCATCCTCGAAAGGGTTGGAGAGAGGGGGTAAAGGAGGTTTTGTGGGCAAGGGGCTTGGACTTCCAGCAAGCGTGCGTGAGCGTGTTAGATAGGAGTGAATGGAGACGAATGGTACTTGGGACCTGACGATCTGTTGGAGTGTGAGCAGGGTAATATTTAGTGAAGGGATTCAGGGAAACCGGTTATTTTCATATAGTCGGACTTGAGTCCTGGAAATGGGAAGTACAATGCCTGCACTTTAAAGGAGGGGTTTGGGATTTTGGCAGTTTGGAGGGATATGTTGTGTATCTTTATACGTTTATGCTTCTAAACTGTTGTATTCTGAGCACCTCTGCAAAAACAGTGATTATGTGTGAGTGTGGTGAAAGTGTTGAATGATGATGAAAGCATTTTCTTTTTGGGGATTTTCATACTTTTTTGGGTCACCCTGCCTCGGTGGGAGACGGCCGACTTGTTGAAAAAAAAAAAAAATAGCTTCTTAGTTTTAATAATAAGTATGCAAATTATATTTAGGATGTGTCCAAAAATGACTTTAAATTGAATTTTTAGACTTTGTCATCTTTCCTTAGGCAATGTGTTCGTATCAGACTCACCCGCTTGTCAACAGTCTAGCAATGGCCCATGTACGTTTGGGCTTGGCAGTGGTGGCAGCAGTGTTCTTTTTTATAGGCTGTGTATGTGCCAGCATTGCCCATGCTCAGTTTAATGGTGAGATTTTAGAGATCTGCTGATGGTAATATATTCAAGAAATGAAAAACAAAGATAATGTCTCAGTTTTATTATTCATTGATTGCATTGCATGTATTATTATTTGCCTCTAGCTCTAAGTAAAATTAGTTTGTTTAGTTTCCTCTTGATTAATTTATGAAATTGTATGGTTGTAGTACTTTGCAAAGGATTCAAGTATTCATGGCTGTTGTGTCTTGTGGTAATTATTGTTTATTAGATTTTTAGCTGTTCTTTTATTTTGGTCAGTGATTTTGTTGCAAAGTCTCTAATAATTTTTCAAAATGGGTAGATATTTCAAATTCTTTGTATCACCGTTCTTATAATGCTAGGTATGAATAAAAATTGCTGAATATATGTACTTATATTTTAAAGGTAATGATCCAACAAAGTGGTACCCTGAAGATGGAGGCTGGGGTTTCCACGTTGCCAGTACAGTGTCGGAGTGGGTGTGTGCTGGAACCTTCAATCTTTTCATGCTCACTCTTGTAGACGAGTTCAAATGTATTTCTATGGATCCTCCCCAGGTAAATAGTGTACACAGTAATGACTATTTAAGGAGATGATTTACTTTGAGCTTAACATAATACATTGCTTACACAAATATTCAAAGCTGGACTGTAATCACTATTATTATTTTAAAATACTGTACATATTTCACTTTTCTTGGAAAAAATTGTGTGCTGTACTGCATTTACCTTATGCTTTAAATTTGTTATTTATGATGTTTATTGAATTTTTTTTTTGCTTATTTATTTAATAATTTTACTATACAGTGGACCCCCGCATACCGTCGCCATCACATAACGTACAATCCGCATACCGCTCGCTTTTATCGCAAAAATTTTGCCTCGTATACCGCTCAAAAACCCGCTCACCGCTCTTCGTCTGAGACGCGTCCAATGTGCGCCCTTAGCCAGCCTCACATGTGCCGCCGGTGGCATTGTTTACCAGCCAGCCTCCGCGGTAACATCCAAGCATACAATCGGAACATTTCGTATTATTACAGTGTTTTTGGTGATTTTATCTGCCAAATAAGTGACCATGGGCCCCAAGAAAGCTTCTAGTGCCAACCCTACAGCAATAAGGGTGAGAATTACTATAGAGATGAAGAAAGAGATCATTGATAAGTATGAAAGTGGAGTGCGTGTCGCCGACCTGGCCAGGTTGTACAAGAAACCCAAATCAACCATCGCTACTATTGTGGGCAACAGAAAGGCAATCAAGGAAGCTGTTCTTGCCAAAGGTTTAACTGTGTTTTCGAAACAGAGATCGCAAGTGATGGAAGATGTTGAGAGACTCTTATTGGTGTGGATAAATGAAAAACAGCTAGCAGGAGATAGCGTCTCTCAAGCGATCATAAGCGAAAAGGCTAGGAAGTTGCATGAGGATTTAATTAAAAAAATGCCTGCAACTAGTGATGTGAGTGAATTTAAGGCCAGCAAAGGTTGGTTTGAGAGATTTATTAAGAAGTGTAGTGGCATACATAGTGTGATAAGGCATGGTGAGGCTGCCAGTTCGGACCACAAAGCAGCTGAAAAATATGTGCAGGAATTCAAGGAGTACATAGACAGTGAAGGACTGAAACCTGAACAAGTGTTTAATTGTGATGAAACAGGCCTGTTTTGGAAGAAAATGCCATGCAGGACCTACATTACTGAGGAGGAAAAGGCACTCCCAGGACATAAGCCTATGAAAGACAGGCTTACTTTGTTGATGTGTTCCAATGCTACTGGTGATTGCAAAGTGAAGCCTTTATTAGTGTATCACTCTGAGACTCCCAGACCGTTCAGGCAAAAGAATGTCCTCAAGGAGAATTTGTGTGCTGTGGAGGGCAAACAGTAAGGCATGGGTCACTAGGGACTTTTTCTATGACTGGTTACACCATGCATTTGCCCCCAATGTGAAAGATTACCTAACTGAAAAGAAATTAGACCTTAAGTGCCTCCTGGTGTTAGACAATGCCCCTGGTCATCCTACAGACGTGGCAGAGCGACTTTATGGGGACATGAAATTCATTAAGGTGAAGTTTTTGCCTCCTAATACCACTCCTCTCCTGCAGCCCATGGACCAGCAGGTTATTGCAAACTTCAAAAAACTGTACACAAAAGCTCTGTTTGAAAGGTGCTTTGTAGTGACCTCAGAAACTCGACTGACTCTAAGAGAGTTTTGGAGAGAGCACTTTAATATCGTCAATTGTGTAAACCTTATAGGTAAGGCTTGGGAGGGAGTGACTAAGAAGACCTTGAACTCTGCTTGGAAGAAACTGTGGCCAGAATGTGTAGACAAAAGGGATTTTGAAGGGTTTGAGGCTAACCCTGAGAGGATTAGGCCAGTTGAGGAATCCATTGTGGCATTGGGAAAGTCCTTGGGGTTAGAGGTTAGTGGGGAGGATGTGGAAGAGTTGGTGGAGGAGGACAATGAAGAACTAACCACTGATGAGCTGATAGATCAACTTCAACAGCAAGAGGCCAGACCTGAGGAAACTGGTTCAGAGGAGGGGAGAGAGAAATTGAAGAAGTTGCCTACTACAAAGATTAAGGAAATCTGTGCAAAGTGGCTTGAAGTGCAAACCTTCATGGATGAAAATCACCCTCACACAGCTATTGCAAGCCGTGTTGGCAACCTGTACACTGACAATGTTGTGAAACACTTTAGGGAAGTCATAAAGGAACGAGAGGTACAGGCCACTATGGACAGATATGAAGTGCGAAAGAAGTCCAGTGACTCTGAAGCTGGTCCTAGTGGCATTAAAAGAAGAAGGGAAGTAACCCCAGAAAAGGACTCGACACCTCAAGTCTTAATGGAAGGGGATTCCCCTTCTAAACACTAACACTCTCTCTCCCCTCCTCCCATCCCATCAATCATCACCAGATCTTCAATAAAAGTAAGTGTCATGTAATTGTGCATGCCTTTTTCAGTTTGTGTGTATTAAAATTAACATTTCATGTGGTAAAATTTTTTTTTTTCATACTTTTGGGTGTCTTGCACGGATTAATTTGATTTCCATTATTTCTTATGGGGAAAATTCATTCGCATACCGATCATTTCGCATAAGAATGATCCCTCTTGCACGGATTAAAGTCGCTATGCGGGGGTCCACTGTATTTCTTTAAATATAGTTCAATTGAAATTGTTATTGTAAGTCTTGAACACAATATGGGCTTTGTAAAATTTTCCTATGTATGTCATGATCAAATTGTTCCACTACAAATTCTCTGCATAATATTTACACCACACATTGCCCTTAGACACAACATCTCCACTGCCTCCAGCCTCCTCCTCGCTGCAGCATTCACAACCTATGCTTCACACCCATATAAGAGTGTTGGTACCACTATACTCTCGTACATTCCCTTCTTTGCCTCCATGGATAATGTTTTTTGTCTCTATAGATACCTCAACGCACCACTCGCCTTTTTTCCTTCATCACTCTGTGGTTAACCTCATCCTTCATAAACTCATCCGCTGACAAAGCTACTCCTAAATATCTGAACACATTCACTTCCATACTCCCTCCAATGTAGTACAGTATCTAGTTTTTCTTTACCGAACTCATTGGATACCCTTATCACCTTACTTTTATCTATATTCACTTTCAACTTTCTTACACACTTTCCCAAACCCATCCACTAACCTTTGCAATGTGTCTTTAGAATCACCCAAAAGCACATTATCATCAGCAAAAAGTAACTGTGACAACTCCTATTTTGTATTTGATTCCCCATAATTTAATCCCACCCCTCTCCCCTGCACCCTTTATTAACATCTTTTACAACTCTATCTATAAATATGTTAACCAACCATGGTGACATTACACATCCCTGTCTAAGGCCTGCTTTTACTGGAAAGTAGTCTCCCTTTCTCTCCTACACACCCTAACCTGAGCCTCACTATCCTCATAAAAACTTTACAGCATGTAGTAACTACCTATTTCATACACTTGCAACATCTGCCACATTACTTTCCTATCCACCCTATCATATGCCTTTTCCAAATCCATAAATGCAAAGAAAACTTCCTTACATTTATCTAAATAGTGTTTACATATATGCTTCAATGTAAACACTTGATCGATACATCCCATATCCATTCTAAAGGCTCCTTGTTCATCTGCAATCCTGCTCTCTGTCTTACCTCTAATTCTTTCAATAATAACCCTACCATTCACTTTACCTGGTATTTGGAGTAAATTACTACTACAGTGGACCCCCAGTTAGCGATATTAATCCGTTCCAGAGAGCTTGTCCTTAACCGATTTTATCGTTATCCGAATTAATTTTCCCCATAAGAAATAATGGAAATCCAATTAATCCGTTTGAGACACCCAAAAGTATTAAACAAAATAATTTTTTTTACATGAAATATACATTTTCCTACACAGAAAACAATGATACATGACGAATAAAACAATAATAACATCACACTTACCTTTATTGAAGACTTGGTGATGTATGGAAGACGGGAGGAGGGGAGAGGATGGAGAAGTTTACAATTGTTTGGAAGGGTAATCACACTCCATGAGGACTTCAGGTACCAAGTCTTTATCCTGGGTTACTTCCCTCCTTTGTTTTTTAATGTCACTAGGACTATCTTGAGAGCCACTGGACCCCTGTCGCTCAAAAAAGTTTTCCATAGAGGTATGTGTCTGGCGTATGTCAGGAATTGCGTTGGGAGACACAAGATAGTCCTTCAATATGACACTAATATCAGCTCTACGGCTTATTTATCTAGCACAATTCATCTAATATGACATAATAAACAATATTAATAACATAATGCACAAATGACATACACTCTAGATTGAATAAAATACATTATTAAGTATGTCATGAGTGTTGCTGTGTTGTTGTTGTTGGGTGTATAAGGGCCACTGAGAGCATAAACCGTACATGGTGGTGGTGGAAGCGGCAGCAGAGGCGGTAGAGACGGCGGTGTTGTCAGTCACCCTACATAACTCCAACAACAATGGAGGAGTTAGATTCGTGCTGTCTTTTTTCTATCGATTAATCGCTTAACTTGATACACTGTTAATGCTACACTTTATTGCTGGCTGCCGCTATAGCTTTTATAGACTCGTGCTGCTTTAGTATCGTACATATTGCAGAATCACTGAAAAAGGCACATTCTCCCCTCTCAGCCCTTTACCAAAGGGCTGGCTGGCACTAGAAGCTTTCTTTGGGCCCATAGTGGCATATTTAGCAGTTAGAAGCACTAAAAACAATGGAATAATACAAAATGTATCGCATATATGCGTGGAATTGTCCGCACTGACTTTGTAAACAGTGGCACACTGGCCACACTGGGAGTGGCCTGGTGGCCCGGGCAGCTCAGACCGCGCGGGCACGTTCTGGATGAATGTCCTTAACTGAGTTTTTTATCGTTAGCCTAGCCAATATTTTGATGCAAAAACGTATCGGTATCCAATTTTATCACTGTCCTATGGCATCGTTAACTGAGGGTCTACTGTACCTCTTTCAACAAACGAGCTGTATCCCACCGAGGTGGGTTGGCCCAAAAAGAAAAACAAAAGTTTCTCCTTTTAAATCATCTTTCTTTCAATGTACCAGCCGTATCCCACCGAGGTGGGGTGGCCGAAAAGTAAAAACTAAAGTTTCTCCTTTTAAATTTAGTAATATATACAGGAGAAGGGGTTACTAGCCCCTTGCTCCCGGCATTTTAGTTGCCTCTTACGACACGCATGACTTACAAAGGAAGAATTCTGTTCCACTTCCCCATGGAGATAAGAGGAAATAAACAGGAACAAGAATTAGAAAGAAAATAGAAGAAAACCCAGAGGAGTGTGTATATATATGCTTGTACACGTATGTGTAGTGTGACCTAAGTGTAAGTAGATGTAGCAAGACATACCTGTAATCTTGCATATTTATGAGACAGACAAAAGACACCAGCAATCCTACCATCATGTAAAACAATTACAGGCAGGATGGTAGTACCTCCTTTTAACCCTTTGACTGTCGCAGGCCCCTTTCTGAAACTGTCATTCTATGTCGCAAAATATTAAAAAAAAAAATTCTTATGAAAATGTTAAGATTATTTTCTGAGTGTTTTAGTCCAAAAAAAAAAAAAAATTTGCCATCATTACTTACCGAGATATATAGCTGTGAAGTTTGCAGAAAATGAGCCATGTATGGCAACAGCGGCGACTGCCGCTCACCCGGTAAACTTTAGTTTACTTGTATTTGAAGGTTTTTTGTTTTTTTCACTATTTTATTTTTTCACATAACTTATGTGGCCTATGAGACCAAAGTAAGGTGCAATGTACATATATACACTCGTTGTATACAACACAATAAGCAAACAAACATAATTATCAATATATTGTTTACAAAACTTGTTTACAAAAACAAACAATACAAAAAATTTTTTATTACTATTGTTCTATAATATATATACCAATGTACAGTCACCGAACATATTCCTAGCTTGTGGAACTCTGTGAAACATGTTTTCATACACAATGGTGTTTTACACTCACACATAAAACGAGTGTGTGTGCATTTTTGTGGACTTTTTTTTTTTATGTGCAAAGACAAAAGACCTTGTCTGAGCAGTTTTCTTCAAAGTATTAGCAGGCAGTTGTGTTATGTAGTTATCCTAGGTAAATGGTCGTGTGTCATCATTCCTTCCTTCCTACTTTCCTGCATTCCTTTCCTACCTCTCTTCCTACATTCCTTCATCTGTCCTTCCTTCATTCCTGCCTTCTTGCTTCTGGTTTCTAAATACAGTGGACCCCCGCATAACGATGGCATCACATAGCGATTAATCCGCATACCGCTTGTTTTAATCGCAAAAATTTTGCCTCACATACCGCTTAAAAACCCGCTCACCGATTTTCGTCCGAGACGCGTCCAATGTGCGGCCTGAGCCACGCTCACATGTTCCGCCGGTGGCATTGTTTACCAGCCAGCCTCCGCGGTAACATCCAAGCATACAATCGGAATATTTCGTATTATTACAGTGTTTTCGGTGCTTTTTCTGGAAAATAAGTGACCATGGGCCCCAAGAAAGCTTCTAGTGCCAATCCTACAGCAATAAGGGTGAGAATTACAATAGAGATGAAGAAAAAGATCATTGATAAGTATGAAAGTGGAGTGCGTGTCTCCGAGCTGGCCAGGTTGTATAATAAACCCCAATCAACCATCGCTACTATTGGTGGTACAGCTGCTGCTGCTGCTGCACTGTCAGCTGCTGCTGCTGCTGTAGCATCGTCTGCTGCTGCTGTAACATCGTCTGTTGCTGCTGTAGCATCGTCTGTTGCTGCTGTACCACCGTCAGCTGCTGCTGCTGCTGTAGCATCGTCTGCTGCTGCTGTAACATCGTCTGTTGCTGCTGTAGCATCGTCTGCTGCTGCTGTAACATCGTCTGTTGCTGCTGTAGCATCGTCTGTTGCTGCTGTACCACCGTCAGCTGCTGCTGCTGCTGTAGCATCGTCTGCTGCTGCTGTAACATCGTCTGTTGCTGCTGTAGCATCGTCTGTTGCTGCTGTAGCATCGTCTGTTGCTGCTGTACCACCGTCAGCTGCTGCTGCTGCTGTAGCATCTGTCATGCTGTTGCTGCTGTAGCATCGTCTGCTGCTGCTGTAGCATCGTCTGCTGCTGCTGTAGCATCGTCTGTTGCTGCTGTACCACCGTCAGCTGCTGCTGCTGCTGCTGTAGCACCGTTGTTGGTGTGGCTTATTGAGAATACCAAGAAACAATTAACCCCAGAGGATTTGCCACCCAGGATAACCCAAAAAAGTCAGTGTCATCGAAGACTGTCTAACTTATTTCCATTGGGGTCCTTAATCTTGTCTCCCAGGATGCAACCCACACAAGTCGACTAACACCCAGGTGAACAGGGAAAAATGCCTGGAACTAGTGCTCATATTGGTGAATTTAAAGCCAGCAAAGGTTGGTTTGAGAGATTTAAGAATCGTAGTGGCATACACAGTGTGATAAGGCCTGTTCTGGAAGAAAATGCCAAACAGGACCTACATTACTCAGGAGGAAAAGGCACTCCCAGGACACAGTGTCTCATCAGTCATTGCTGCATCTTCAATAAAGGTAAGTGTCATTTATTCTTCATTTAGTAGACTAGTACATGCACAATATATACTGTGCATGTACTACTCTACTATTGTGCATGTATCCTTCTCTTTGTGTGTGGGAAAATGTATATTTCATGTGGTAAAATTTTTTTTTTCATACTTTTGGGTGTCTTGCACGGATTAATTTGATTTCCATTATTTCTTATGGGGAAAATTCATTCGCATACCGATTATTTCGCATAACAATTACCCCTCTTGCACGGATTAAAATCGTTATGCGGGGGTCCACTGTATATATATACATATATAGTCACTAGATACTTTCATATAACTGCTATTATCTCCATTCAGCAAGCTTTTCTTGTGTGCCAGTGTGTGGCTTATAATTGTTTTGAGTCAGGGGTCGGCAGCTGTCAAAATGACATATTATCTCATTACTCACTCCCCCTCCTGCCTGTCAAAACAGTGGGGTCGGATGCTGCTTCCCCTCCATTCTATCTAATTATATTTCTCCCTCATTCTATCTCTTTCAATCTGTCTCTCTATCTCTGTCTCACAGGTTCACATAAATACAAGTATACATGGTGTAAATTACAAAGGATAACCCAAGAAATCCAGACAAAGTGCTATACTCTGCTTGAAGATGTGAGTAAACGTGATGATGCAGTCTTGTGGCTCTCTCTGAGACAGAGAGCTAGATGGATAGACAGGGAGCTTGGCAGACAGACAAATGGACAGACAGAAATGTTTGTGTACCAGCAAAAACAAAGCAAGGGGGATGGTCATCTAATCTTTCCTTATCAGCTGCCCCCTCCCTCCACCCTCATTTACGCTCATCAAACGTCAGCTCTTATCAGATGTTATCTCCCCTTATCTTGTCACTGTCATGGGGTGAACTGTTTTCCATGCTTCAAGGGAACAACATCATCATCATCTTCGTCGTCGTCGTCGTCGTCGTCGTCGTCGTTGTCGTCATCATCTTCGTCTTCTTTGTCATCGTCGTCTTCTTCCTTCCTCCTTCCTCCTCTTCCTCTTCCTCCCCCTCCTCCTCCTCCCTCCTCCTTCTTCCTCCTCCTCCCTCCTCCTCCTTCCTCCTCCTCCTTCCTCCTCCTCCCTTCACCTCCTCCTCCTACACATAAATACAAGTATACATATTGTAAATTACCTAGGATAACCCAAAAAATCCAGACAAAGTGCCAAACTCAGCTTGAAGATGTGAGTAAAGGTGATGACAGTCTTGTGGCTCTCTCTGAGACAGAGAGCTAGACGGATAGACAGGGAGCTTGGCAGACAGACATAAATGTTTGTATACCAGCAAAAATAAAGCGAGGGGGATTGTCATCTAATCTTTCCTTATCAGCTGCTCCCTCCCTCCACCCTCGTTTATGCTCATCAAACGTCAGCTCTTATCAGATGTTATCTACCCTTATCTTGTCATTGTCATGGGGTGAACTGTTTTCCATGCTTCAAGGGAACATCTTCTTCTTCCTTCCTCCTCCTTCCTCCTCCTTCCTCCTTCCTCCTCCTCCCTCCTCCCTCCTCCTTCCTCCTCCTCCTTCCTCCTTCCTCCTCCTCCTTCCTCCTCCTCCTTCCTCCTCCTCCTTCCTCCTCCTCCTTCCTCCTCCTCCTCCTCCTCTTTTCCTCATTTTTCCTCCTTCCTCCTCCTCCTCCCTCCTCCTCCTCCCTCTTCCTCCTCCCTCTTCCTCCTTCCTCCTCCTCCTTCCTCCTCCTCCTCCTTCCTCCTCCTTCCTTCCTTCTTCTTCCTCCTTCCTTCCTCCTCCCTCCTCCCTCCTCCTCCCTCCCTCCTCCCTCCTCCGTCCTCCTCCTCCTTCTTCCTCCTCCTCCTTCCTCCTCCTCCTTCCTCCTCCTCCTCCCTCCTCCTCCTCCTTCCTCCTCCTCCTCCCTCCTCCTCCTCCTTCCTCCTCCTCCTTCCTCCTCCTCCTCCTCCTCCTCCTTCCTCCTCCTCCTCCTCCTCCTCCTCCTCCTCCTCCTCCTCCTCCTTCCTCCTCCTCTTCCTTCCTCTTCCTCCTCCTTCCTCTCCTCCTCCCTCCTCCTCCCTTCCTCCTCCCTCCTCCCTCCTCCTTCTTCTCTTCTTCCTCCTCCTCCTCCTCCTCCTCCTCCTCCTCCTCCTCCTCCCCCCTCTCCCTCTCCATTCTTCTGGTATCCTGGGCATTGCTTTTGGTCTCAAACTCCTCAAACCATGAATTTGATCTTCACTGACACTTCCATCTGTGTTAGAGCATCACTTGGGAAGAGAAGAGTCCCAGATTTGCTGGGGAATCACATATTTCTTACTGCTAGGCATGCTGAAAAAGGACAACAGAAATAGCATTCCCACAATGCACCACTGGCTCCCTGATTTTTTTATATGGTGCACACTGACCATGGAGACCCATTCTCTCACATGTGGGCCTACCAGCTTTCTCCTGCTTGATTTGAAGCCGCTAGAATTTATGCGTATAGATACTTCAGAAACAGTGGTGCGTAAGACGTATTTTTTTTTTTTCAACAAGTCGGTCATCTCCCACCGAGGCAGAGTGACCCAAAAAAGAAAGAAAATCCCCAACCCTATTTTGAATTTGGAGTATTTTGAACTTTGCATTAAATTGGCCAAATTACCAATTTCCGATCACTTTATTTTGTAGTTGAAACAGTTGACTTGGCGAATTCTTGTGCTCAATCAATAGAATAGAAGTAATACTAGTGAAATAGCTAAGAATTTGGTCGACTGGAATAATGTAATTGGCCTAAAATGGGAGTCAAATTCCGCAGAATTGCCGATGCGTAAATATCGCTGACACATCAAAATTTTTGAGAGCGTAATTTCGTCAATTTTCCATCAAATTTCGTACTTCTTGTTTTATTACCTTCAGAAAAAGATTCTCTACCATTTCATAAGAAAAAATAACAAAATTATTTTTTGAAAATTTTTGGACACTGGTGCACCCTTTGAAATTTGGCCTCTGGACCCTGAAAGGGTTAAGTGTCAGACAGAATGTTTATATTATTGCAAGTTTATTTTTCTGTCATAAAAACAAAGTAGATGTGTGCTACTTACATAGCTACTGTATATATAAAAGTTTGTGTGAAAAGAATGGGAGTTGGTATATTACCAGAAATTTGTGTATTCAGAGGTTTACTAATAATGATTTCACTAGAAGGCATAGTCACACTTTTATGATTCGTGCCTCCACCCAAGTCATAACCTGATAATCGTATCATTTGTTAGTCTTTTCTGTGTGGTGTGGAAGGAGGATTTTCATCTTTTTGTTTCAGATAAGATTTTTTTTTTTTTTTCAAAATATTAATACTGTGCTATTTATATTCTACAGGTGTATGTATCTGTGGAGACACTTGCCCCTACCCAGTACAGTGGCATCGGGGAATCTGATCAAACAAATGATGATGTGCAGGCTATATTATCATCGCAATCGTATATTACCTGAGGAATACCCTCCCAGTCAGCTAGCTGTGTGCCTGCTGGCTGCTTCTCTGGGGGGGTAGGAAGGGTAAATATTTATGCGAGCCAAATGTCGGACATAGGGGATGATGAAAATCAGCAGGAAATCAGTGCTATCAAGTGGCCATGGAGTGGCTGTTTTAATTTTTCATGTGAGGGAAGTGCTCTCTTAGATGATGAAAATGTACCATGTTTAGAACATTGTCCTGAGGCAGAAATTGATGAAGATAGAGTATATGATAATAGGAGAATGTCGGATATTACTCTTGCAGGATCAGTCAGTAATGAAGAGGTTGGTGTCATTGGAATACTGTCTTGTATAAGACCTGCAGGTGTTATTACTACTCAGAGTGAAGTGTCTAGTGTTCCTGAGAAAGACAGTTTGTTAACAGCTAAAAAGAAGTTACCAAATAAGAGTTATAATTCATTTGAACCTTCCCCACCTCTGGAGGGAATAATGAATTCAAATCAAGCAGTCACATCATCAGTGGAGTTAACAGACTCGTGTGAGGCGCTGAAACCTTTGGTATGTAAGTCTTCTCAAGTATGTGAAGAAAGTGAGAGGATAACAAATGATTTAGACTTTGTTATAAAAAAGGAAATTTCTTACAACAAAGTCTTACCATTTCCAATCATGAAAAGCTTTAGTTCATATGATTACTCAGGTGCTGTAAACTCTCTGGTAGAATTTGATAGTGATACAAAGTCTCACTCTGTATCATTAGGCTGTGGACAAAATACAAAACTCAGTGGTAGTAACTCATTTGCATCATCAACAGCTTTAACAAGAGAGACAATGATACTATGTAATGACTTAGACAGTGCTTGTCAAGTAGTTCCATTATCTTTTAGTCCAAATCTCTATCCAGATGTAGGGTCAGTGCCCTTCATCAACTGCCAAGTGTCCGTCAATAACACTGTGCCTCCTGAGACTTTCAATTCCTGCAAAAGTAATTCTTTAGTAACACTCACGAATCAGACTAAGTGTCCCAATAATCAACCAGCTTCTTGGCCACGCAGACGTCCACAATCACTGCGTGTAGCTCTATGTTATTCTGACCCCGAGTGTCTGCAAGATGTTGATTGTCTATCTCTAAGTTCTGCTCGCCAGCAAGAAATAGGTTTAAGTGATATATCTGCCAGTTATAAAGAAGTTTTTCCTTCTCCTTATACTACAAGCCTTTTGACAGTTGACCCAAGTGCAGATATTGAAGCTATTAATAAAAAGCAAGACATATGTTGTGTAGATCCTTGTACAAATATTAGCAAATGTGGTGAAGATGATCTTGGAAAAACTCTGGAAGAAATGAAGCCTGATGAAGAGGAAAATCTAAACGTTGTCAAAGATGCAAAGCCATATGGTGTACATGTAGATGAAATTTTAGGTGTGTGTGATGATATCAAAATGAAAAATCTGGATATTTTAGGTGAGCTTGCTCCAGAATCAATAGATGTTAACAAAAAATTTGCTGTGTGTGTGGATGGAAACCAGTGTCCCTCAGATCTTCATGATAAAATTCTCATGTCTCCCAGCAGTGACAAAGAAAGTGACCCTTCTTTGGTTTCTGTCAGACCAAAAGTTCAGTCTTTCAACACAGTTCATTCACCAAAGAAAAAAATCTCTCCTAAACTAAAACATAGATCACCAAAGAAATTTAAATTGGCTAGTATGAGGGAAGCTCTTCCAAGACAGCAAAAATCTCTTCCAGTAACAGCATGTGAAAAGGAGAATCCAAGAAGTGAAGAGAGCAGATTTAGGAGTCTAGATGATGATGTTTGGGCAGTAGATGATTTTCTCCCTGTAGTTTCCCGTTCTCAGAGTCGTTCTTTGCCTCAAGTGTTACAAGACTTCAAAGTTTCGCCAACTAAAGCCACTGGTGTATTAGCATTAGCATCAGTAGTGGAAGTGCCTATATCAGTCAAAGCACAAGCTAATAAGCCGGTTAGTACTCCTTTGTCTTTTGATGAAATGGATTCTAGCATGATTACCAGCACATTTTCCACTGATACTGGTTATGAGACAGAAACTACAGTATCAGTAAATTCAGCTTGTAATGATGATTGTTCAACAAATGGTGAAAAGCTATCAACTAGCATAACTTCACCTCAGTCTGATATTCAAAAGGATCCTTTAACAGAAAAGTGTAATTCTACATGTAATAGTTTACCTTCTAACTTTACAACTCCTGCTGTTTCAGAGCTTGCTACCCCTCAGACTGTGGCAGATGATACTACTGAATACTATAGTATCTGTTCTGAGTTGACAAACCTCATTCATGCATTGAATGATACTCCATTACCAAAGAATCCTGGTGATGATACTCCAGACTATTTAAGCATATCATCTGAAATTTTAGGTATATCAAGACTGCCAGAGGACAGTCCATCAGCAGATTTAGAAATGCAACAACTAATTCCTGAGAATGTGGTTGAGGCAGTGGCTTTAGAAGAATGCCATGAAAAGCCAGAGTCATTAAGTAACTTGGGCTCATCCCCAATGGATTCAGTTGCAAGTGGTGATCCTTCTACATTAGTTGAAACCCCAGCATGTCAAGATGCAGGATCTGGTGAGCAGTCTCTTTCGGATGATTCCTTGCTCTCACACAATGATACTCCCTCACAAGAACTGGTAGAAATAAAATATGTACAGCTGTCACTAAGTATAGTGTTGGCTATTGTTCTTCACGCCATGCAAAGTATTTCACAGTTTATGTTGGAAATATTTCTCTCCTCAGATCAAGAAGAGCGCTGGGATTAATATATTCCTTTTTTACAGCCCCTCAGTATGTCATGAACATTCCCAATAGAAATGCATGTTTATGTATTAAGCATTTATTACTTAGAATTGTTAATACCAATTTATTGTGCTGTATTTGAGTTAAATTCCAGTACAATACCTACATTGTAAGAATAAAGTTTTTATATACATGTATTAAAATTACATTAGAATTCACTTGGGTAGAGAAAATTTGTTATTATCTATGTTTATTATTTTGTTGTGTGTCACAGGCGAGTATTGAAGAATGTTCAGCAAATACGAGTACCTTAACATGTAGTCATTACTAAATTTACACTATGTAGCAGGAAGTTTTGTTGATGTTACAATAAAAATAACTCTGCTGCTTGAGTTGGTTGATAGGACAGGGATCAGTAATCAGTTTATTAAAACATTCCTTAGAAACTTTTTAACACACTAGCCATTTCCCACTATGGCAGGAAAAAAAAAAAGGAAATCACATTCATTATCATATGCTTCAGTGGTTTAGTGCTTCTTTTTGATTATAATAATAATAATAATAATAGTAATAATATCATTTGTTTCCAAGCTCCCCAAAAATACACACACACATACATAAATGAATGATATCAAGAATGTCTGAAGTCTGGAATGCTGTTTTTTGCTTTCAGTGAAAGGTGAGTTTAGTTTTTACATTTCTTGTGATAAGCATGCTGATTGAGTCATCTACTACTACTATGCCGAGTAACCCCACACAGATTTAATGCTTCACATAAAGTGCAACGTAATATTCGATGCAAGATTAGATGAAATATTCAAACACATAGAAAGATTTACAGTTCTAGTAGTGATAAATAGCTAAAGATTTTTTGGACTGAATCTTCATCACTATCAAAAAAAACAAGTGTGAATATGGTATGTATTAATCTAAGCACACAGTGTGAGTATATAGAGAAGTATTTAATAATGTTTTTAATGCATGCGGCAGAAACCTAATTACCTGCAAATTAGGGTTGTATTGAGTGGAATACTTGTTATTGCTAATATCAAAATAACTGCATGATTTTGAGGCTAAGTTACTGTAAGAGTGGAATGCACAGTGTTCATGGAGTTGCCTAGCACTTGCATCACTGATGTGATTTTAACCCTTTCAGGGTCCAGAGGCCAAATTTCAAAGGGTGCACCAGTGTCCAAGAATTTAAATTTTTTTTTTTTTTCTTATGAAATGGTAGAGAATCTTTTTCTGAAGGTAATAAAACAAAAAGTACGAAATTTGATGGAAAATTGACGAAATTATGCTCTCGCGAATTTTGATGTGTCAGCGATATTTACTAATCGGTGATTTTGCCGACTTTGACTCCAATTTTAGGCCAATACATTATTCCAGTCGACCAAATTCTTAGCCATTTCACTAGTATTACTCCTCTTCAAGGGGGGCTCCTTGGCGTGGTGAAGAGGCTCTTGGTCTGAGGAATTAGACCTGTTGGTCTTCTTCCTCAGACCGAACCTAATTACCCCCCAATCTCCCCTCCCCTATCCCATCCTCCCCATCCTCCCCATCCTCCCCTTTTTCCTTTCCTCCTCCTCCTCCCCACCCCTCCCTTTTGCCCTTCCTCTTTTCGGCCTTTGGGATTTCTCCCACAGGCGCGCTAGTTCCTAGGTAGGGGAAAGGATACCAGGGTCCATCCCATTCCGTTGAGGTTCTTGGCGGTGGTGTAGTTTGCCATGGAATCTGGATCGCTTGGGGATGTCCCGATCCCTCTCCGGTATCCCGGAGTAGCTTTGGGTGTCTTTTGGGCGACGGGTGTATCTCTGGAAGCCACCTTTCGGATTCCGGGGGTGGTGGCCGAAGGAGGTATGCTTTGTGGCGGATATCCGGCCGCCCTCTCTTTTGTCCACCGAGGTAGCTCGGCAGATGTGAGGTTGCTATCCCGGATTGTTAGTTTACTAGCATGATGGGTAGGGTATGGTACGGGTTCCATGCAGCATCTGCGCTACTTGCGGTGCTGAGGTCCTCTTGGGCGCGGAGGGAGATTTCTGGCCCTTTCATTCCTCCTTGGAACTATCCCTCCCCGGTCCCCCTTTTTTTTATTCTTTTTTTTTTTATTTTTATTTTCTTTTCTTCTTTCTTTTTTTTCTTAAAAACAAAGAGAAAGAAGTAACCTAACCATGGCAGCCCTAGTCCATGAACCTCCTACCCCCGGGCCCCTTCTTGATACCGCACCCCGTTCTGACCCCGCCTCGTCTTTGGACCACTCTTCAGACACTCCTCATGCCTCTGTACCTCTTGCCGGTGCTGTTTCCTCACCCGCTTCAGGTACTGAGGGCTCGACTGACTCCTTCGATTTATCGGACCTTCGCTCTCCTCTGACTATGCTTCCGGCCTCTCCCTCTACGGTGCGGCAATTTTCAAATCGCCGACCCGTTCCACGTTGGACCAACTCTGGTCCCACGCCTAAACGCCAACGACAATTACCTGCTGATGATACTTCTCCACCTTCTCGTTCTTCTCAGAAACGATCGACACGTCCTTCACTACCTTTCCACGCTCAGTTTCAGACTGAACAATGGACTAAATTCTTCACTTTACGACCGGCTTCCTCTACTGCCTATCTTTCTGACCACAGTATTGGCAAGGCACTCCTACGCCATGTTGGTAAAGATATTTCTTTTCATGCTCTTAAGAGCAGTACGCGCATCATCACCGTACAGAATGCTACCCAGGCTCATGAGCTCTCTCGTCTTTCCCATATCGATACTGTTCCTGTCACTCTTGAAAAACATCATTCCCTCAATTCTTGTAGTGGTACCGTCATTCTGCCCCATACCATAGTTCAACAAAATTTCCAGACATGTGGCACTGACATTCTTGAACAGCTGGAACTCCAAGATCTCCCAATCCTCAAGGTAGACACTTACGTTCTTCCTGCCCGCGGGCGGAGACGACACCCTAGCAATGTGGCTCGTTTAACTTTTGACAGCCGAGAAGTCCCATCCTCAGTTTATATAGCAGGACATCGGTTACAAGTCCGAAAGGTGATCCCTACACCGCAACAGTGTAGAAATTGCTGGCGATTTGGCCATCCAGCGAAATATTGCAGATCTATCGCCGAATGCCCAGTCTGTGGTGCCGATGACCATTCTCATACGTCTTGCAATCGATCTCCCTCTTGCCTTAACTGTCATGAGGCTCACCCTTCGTACTCTCGCCGTTGTCAAGTCTATTTAAACGAGTGGGAAATCCGTTACCTCAAAGAGACAGAAGGTCTCCCTTATGCCATGGCAGTTTCTCATCTCCGCCTCCAAGGGAGACTCCCACGTGTTTCTTATTCCCGTGTTTCAAAACGTCCCCCCACTTCTGGTATCCCATCTTCTACACCCACCTCTGTGGTTACCTCTTCCATAGTCACTCCTGTATCTAATCCTTTTGCTGTCCTCGGCTCGGATGTCCCTACTTCAACGCCTCAGTCTGATCTCGCTTCTTCATGTTCTCTCTCACAAGCCTCAGTAACGACGAGATCTCGTATGACACCTCCTCCCAATCGTCCCTCTACTTCTCAAAAGTCAAAAAAAGGTTCGTTAACACCTCCTACCCATCTTCCACCTCCTCATTTTACCCTCCCTGTCTCTGTTCCTGGTTCTCCCCCTCTCACTGGCTCTGTTACAAGTGTAGAGGTTCACCCTCCTCCTCGTACTGTACCTTCCTCCCCTGTTCCCTCCCAGGTTTCTTCCTCTTCTGCCACCTCCCAGGTTTCTGCCTCTTCTGTCCCCTTCCACGCTTCTCCAGTTCCCTCCACCCTTTTGCCCCCCCCCCCCTACCTTGGTACAGTCCAATACAGTTCCAATCTTTACTCATCCTCCCCCTACCATTTCCAATATTGTCTCCCATACGATGTCTCTGAATTCCGAAACACTTGAAGCAATCTCTGAATATATTGCAGAGACCAAACCATCAATGGACACTGATCCACCCTCTGTTCCTTCTCTCTCCTCTCGTCCATCTGCGCAACTCCTTTCTTCACAGCGCACCGTTCCTTCGCTGCTTGAACGTTTTCCACTGCCTCCGCATGTGGACTTTTCTAACCCCTCTAGTCCGTAGGAACCCTTACCTGCGGATTTCAAGTAACTTTATCGTTGCCAATCATGGCCTATTTACAGTGGAATATACGCGTCCTCAGGGGTAATCGGAGTGAGCTTCAGATGTTACTCTCCCAGTTTGCCCCTGTTGGTGTTTGCTTACAGGAACCAAAATTACACTCTGCTGTTATCTCTCCCATCTCAGGCTATAATTTATTGTATTCTTCAGATCCTTTTCCTGATGGGACCTTTAATGAAAGTGCCCTTCTACGCACTGATATTCCGTACCATCAGCTATTTGTTCATACTTCGCTGCATTACACAGCAGCCTGTATCCACTTGCATAGGTGGTATACGCTCTGTTCTTTATATCTCTCTCCTTCTCGGGCATTATCTATTCCGGATATTGCCTTTCTTGTTTCGTCATTACCGCCACCGATTCTGTTACTTGATGATTTTAATGCCCACCATTTCCTCTGGGGGGGTCTCACTGTGATTCCCGTGGAATTCAGTTAGAGGCTTTTCTTGCCACCCACCCCCTCCATGTTCTAAATACAGGTACGCACACCCATTTTGATCTTCGGACTCATTGTCTCTCTTGCATCGATCTCTCAGTCTGCTCTTCCTCCACCGCATTAGACTTCACTTGGTCTGTTCTCCCGGACTTACATGACAGCGATCATTTCCCAATCATTCTTACTTCCCCTTCATATTCACCACCTCTTCGCATCCCACGCTGGCAATTTGATCGGGCAAATTGAAACCTTTACTCACACCTAACTGTTTTTAGAGAGGTTCCTTCTTCGTCCTCCATCGATGAGCTTTTACACCTCTTCTCATCCTCCGTTTTAACCGCAGCTTCTCATTCTATGCCCCAAACTTCGGGCAGGCATTCTCAGAAATGCGTGCCTTGGTGGTCTCCTGCTTGTGCTCGTGCAGTACGTTTGAAACGCGCTGCATGGGGCAGGTACCGGTACAATAGAACCACAGAGAGACTCCTTGATTTTGAACAGAAGCGTACGATCGCTCGCCGTGTCATCCGTGACGCTAAACGCACTTGCTGGCGAGATTATGTCTCCACCATCACCTCTGCTTCCTCTATGAGTGCAGTCTGGAAAAAAGTACGAAAACTGAATGGTAAATATTCTCCTGACCCGGCTCCTGTTCTGCGGGTTGCCGGTGTTGATATAGCAAACCCACTAGATGTTGCCAATGAAATTGGCAATCATCTGGTCCGTATTTCTCAGGGACTCCATCTATGCCCCTCATTTCATTCCTCAAAGTCTGCCAGAGAGTTAGCACCCTTGGACTTTTCTTCTCTCAGAGAAGAACAGTATAATGTGCCTTTTACACTTCAAGAACTGGAGGCAACACTCTCGGCTTGCCAATCATCGGCAGCTGGGCCCGACGACATTCATATTCGTATGCTACAACATTTACATCAGTCAGCCCTTGCAGTCCTATTACGCCTTTACAATCTTATTTGGTCACAAGGAGTTCTTCCACAGCTGTGGAAATCCGCCATTGTTCTCCCTTTCCGCAAACCAGGCACTACGGGACATGAAACCTCTCACTATCGTCCCATTGCTCTTACCAGTGCAGTTTGCAAAGTAATGGAACGCCTAGTAAATAGACGTTTAGTGTGGTATTTAGAGACACATAACAGTCTCTCCACTCGTCAATATGGCTTTCGTAAGGGACGTTCTACCATAGACCCCTTACTACGCTTGGATACATATGTTCGTAATGCCTTTGCGAATAACCACTCAGTTATTGCCATATTTTTTGACCTTAAGAAGTCATATGACACAACTTGGAGGTATAATATTTTAGCCCAAGCCCACTCCTTAGGCCTTCGAGGCAATCTACCATCCTTCCTTAAGAACTTTTTAACTGACAGGCATTTCCGTGTTCGGGTTAATAATGTGCTCTCCCCGGACTTTATCCAAGCTGAAGGTGTCCCTCAGGGATGTGTTCTGAGCACAACACTTTTTCTCCTTGCTATTAATGATTTGGCCTCTAGTCTTCCATCAAATATTTGGTCATCACTCTATGCTGATGACTTCGCTATTGCCTGTGCAGGCGCTGACTGTCACCTCATTACAGTTTCTCTCCAACATGCAGTTGACCGTGTTTCCAATTGGGCCACCACACGTGGGTTTAAATTTTCCAGCACTAAAACCCACCAAATTACTTTCACTAGACACACTGTCATCTCCGATCATCCTTTGTTCCTCTATGGCTCCCGTATCCCTGAACGTGATACAGTCAAGTTTCTGGGCCTCCTCTTTGATCGTAGGTTATCCTGGAAACCTCACATTACCTCTCTGAAGGCAACTTGTCACAGCCGGCTGAACCTTCTTAAAACCCTTGCTCATCTTTCATGGGGAGCTGATTGTCGAACCCTCCTCCGCCTACATTCCACCCTTATTTTATCGAAACTTGATTATGGTGACCAGATCTATTCAGCGGCATCTCCTGCTACTCTCTCTAGCCTTAACCCCATTCATCACCAAGGATTACGTTTATGCCTTGGCGCTTTTCGCTCTTCCCCTGTCGAGAGCCTCTATGCAGAAGCGAAAGTTCCATCCTTATCCGATCGCCGTGATGCCCATTGCCTGCGCTACTATGTACGCTCTCATGATCTCTACAATCCTTCCATTTATAGAATGGTCACTGATATTAGTAGACATTATTTATTTGTTCGCTGCCCCTGTTTACTCCGTCCCTTCTCTCTTCGCCTTCATTCGCTCTTGTCTTCTCTTCAACTTCCACCTTTCTATGTACATGTAGCATCTCACTTTTCCCTACCCCCCTGGGAAGTTCCAGCTGTTCGAGTCTGTTCTTTCTCCCTCCCTTGCTCAAAAGCCCAACTGTCTACGGTCTCTTCCCGCTCTCTTTTTCTTGACCACTTTCACTCTCATTCTCATGCCATTGCTGTGTACACAGATGGCTCTAAGTCTTCTGACGGCGTAGGATTCGCAGCAGTGTTTCCGGACAGCGTCGTACAAGGGCATTTACTATCTTCGGCTAGTATTTTTACTGCTGAATTATATGCCATCCTTACAGCACTTATCCGTATTGCATCTATGCCTGTGTCATCATTTGTGGTTGTCTCAGACTCCCTTAGTGCTTTACAGGCTATACAAAAATTTGATACACCTCACCCCTTAGTCCTCCGTATCCAACTTTGGCTACGCCGCATCTTTACCAAGCATAAAGATATTGTTTTTTGTTGGGTCCCTGGTCATGTTGACGTACAGGGCAATGAACAGGCAGACACTGCTGCGCGGTCAGCAGTACATGACCTACCAGTTTCTTATAGAGGTATTCCATTTACGGACTATTTTGCTGCAATATCTTCCCACCTTCACACCCGTTGGCAACAACGTTGGTCTACTATGCTCGGCAACAAACTCCAATCTATTAAACCGAGTATAGGTTACTGGCCGTCTTCTTATCACCAGTGTCGAGGTTGGGAGACTACTCTCTCCAGTCTTCGCATTGGCCATACTCGTCTTACTCATGGATATCTCATGGAGAGGCGTCTTGCTCCTCTCTGTGAGAATTGCCAAGCTCCATTATCAGTCAGCCACATTCTGTTGGACTGCCCACTTTATCAACGAGCACGCAGAATTTACCTCTGTCGTCGTCTTCGCTCTGCTGCTCTCTCTTTACCTTCCCTTCTCGCTGATGGACCCACCTTTCATCCGGACTCTCTCATTGACTTTTTAACAACAACTGACTTATTTCACAAATTCTGATACCTTCAGCCCTTTCTACTTCAATCTCTTGCTACCCTCTACCCCCGTACTATCCCCTCTCCCGCTGTTTTCTGTAACCTGCTGATCATCCCTCCTCCCTTCTGCCATCCAATACCCTCGCTTCCTTCCCTACCCTGCAGCGCTGTATAGCCCTTGTGGCTTAGCGCTTCTTTTTGATTATAATAATAATAATCACTAGTATTACTTCTATTTTATCGATTGAGCACAAGAAATCGCCCAGTCAACTGTTTCAATTACAAAATAAAGTGACCGGAACTTGGTAATTTGGCCAATTTAACACAAAGTTCAAAATATTCCAATTTCAAAATAGGGTCCAGAATAAACAATGCAGGCATTCCTGGCACTAAATTAACATTTCCTCTGTTCATTAGTAATGTTTTCAGGCTTTACAAATGAATTCCATTTTGATTTTTTATTCACATAATGAATTTTTATTCAAGCCAAAAAATAAAACATTTACTGTTATGCAATATTGTAATAATTGTATAAATATCATCATCACATTTGTGAATGTATATTAGACCCACCAGCTGGTGTGTATTAGACGTGTGAGGTCGTTTGTTTACTCTTGAACATCGACAAAAATTTAACATTTCCGCTACTTTGAGCTCAGTTTCAAGCCATTTCCAGTACTAAAACCAATCAAAATCATCTCTACTTCTGTAATATATCTTCCATTCCATCAAATGAGACCAAGAAATCTCAAATACAAATATAAAAAACATATGAAAAAACACTGCAAAGTCGCTGTTTTAATCGAAAATCACGGTCTCAGGTTTTCTCTCTCATTATACACTGTGTGCTGCAGGATTTGTTTTATGTGGTG
This sequence comes from Cherax quadricarinatus, assembly GCF_038502225.1. Taxonomy (NCBI): domain Eukaryota; kingdom Metazoa; phylum Arthropoda; class Malacostraca; order Decapoda; family Parastacidae; genus Cherax; species Cherax quadricarinatus. Next base: position 43,266,853 of record NC_091315.1, read on the forward strand.
CACACATATCACATAGATGTATTCTCTCATATCTAGGCCCAAATTTACCGCTCACAGCTTATCAGAGTGACCTGAGCTCATGGCGTAGATCTACGGTTTGGACCCTGAACGTAAAGCCGTAGCTCAACGAGACGGACCCTCAAAGGGTTAATGATTTAGCTGGTATTATCAGTGCACTTTGAGGATTAGACGACTGAATGGAGCAAGATAGATTAATTAAGAGAGTGTATAAATCTCGTGTGGATGGAAAAAAGGGGAAAAGTGTGAAGGATATATTAAGAAATAGGGGCTTGTGCATCAAGCAGGCATGTATGAACAAGTTAAATTAAAAAAAAGTGGAGGCAAGTGACTTACAGGATTTCATGTGCATGATGCTAATTAGAAGTGTTATTACTGAATTATGTCTTTGTCCTTCAGGAAGGACAGCTAGGAAACAAGTATAGGTAATATATATTTTTTCTTTGGGTATCCCTGCCTTGAGAAAGAAATGGTTACTGTGCAGATTTTTTTTTTTTTTTTTTTTAAGTTTGTATGTGAAACACTAAGAAGAGCAGTGATAAATCAGTGTTATATAAGTATTCACAAGCTAAGTATTATTATAAGTACTGCAGGTAATTTTGTGGAGTGGGAATAAGAAAACATTTTAGTTGGGACAATCTAGACACCATTGGTAGGCAATCATAAAGTGTACAGTATACTGTATTTATAAATTAATTTTACATAATTTTTGTACTGTGTACCTGTGTGTTCATTACAGTTAATTTCAGATAACTTATTGGAAAAGATGATGCAAGTTGTTGGTTTATTTCTGACAGTAATTCATAATCCCAGCTTGATGTTACAATGTATGGTAGTTATTATGTAAATAAAATGCCCTTTTCTTGTATAATACACTACTGTGATAAAAATGCAGTGAATTTCTACCTTTTTAGGGAGGCTGTTCCCTATGTCAAAAAGAGTGACTGCAAAATACTGTACTGAGTCACTGATTAAACTTTTTAGATAAGAAATACAAATTTATTTGTTTTAACTTTATTTAACTTGAATAGCCTACCTCATGTCTCTCCACATACAGTTTTAATTAAAAAACATGAATGAATACTAAAATTTTCTTTGCTTCAGCTACCATACTTTTTGAGTTATATACATAGCATACACCCGAGAAAATAAAATTTTTATGTAAAAAGAGAGTAAAGACAGAATCAGGTACTAATTGTGATTTATTATTACATTCATAAACATCATGTAGCACCCGAGGAATGAGAGATAATCAGGGAGTAATTGCTAAAATGATCATGATATTTTTTCAAATTTTTATAGAACCTAACTATTCCATTATTTACATTTAATTTATGTCATGTAAGATGCAGTATTATTTAAGTGATGAGATGCCAAAGATTTCTTGATTATATGTAAGTACAATATCTTGTTACTGTCTGTCTCGTGCATTAACTTGATATGATAGATACCACCTGTTACATACTACAAGCATTTCCATATAATTATTATATAATTATTTATGAATCATAGATTATTTAAAACAAGTTTATTTGTTAAATAAAATTAATATACTGTATAGGGAAACCTGTTAGCTGGACTTGAGTCCTGGAGGTGGGAAGGGCACTGCCTGCAGTCTGAAGGAGGGGTGGGAACGTTGTAGTCAGGGTAATCCAAGTTGTGATATCAGCACACTTATGGCAAAACTGATTGGATGAATGACGGTGAATATGTCTTCTTCTTTAGGTCACCCTGACTTGGTAGGAGATGGCCATTGAGTCCTGGAGGTGGAAAGTACAATGCCTGCACTTTAACCCTTTGACTGTCGCAACCCCAAATCCTGAGGTGTCTCCTGGTGTTGCAAAATATTAAAAAAACAAAAAAAATTCTTATGAATTGATAGAGAATCTTTTCCCGATGGTAATGACACCAAAAGTACGAAAATTGATGGAAAACTTATGGAATTACGCTCTCGTGAAGTTAGCGACCTCGGCAATATTTATGAATCGGCGATTTCGCCCAGTTTAAGCCCTATTTTTGGCTAATTCTATTGCTCCAGTCGACCAAATTCATAATGATTTCTTTAGAACTCCATTTGTTCTATCGACTGAGTACAAGAAACTGCCCATTTACTGATTTCAACTACCCGATAAAGTGGTCAGAAATTGGCAATTTGGCCAATTTCATGCAAATTAAAAAATATGCCAATTTCAAAATAGGGTCTAGAATGAACAATGCAGACATTCCTGGCTCTAAAATAACATTTTCTTTGTTCATCAGTCACGTCTCCAGGCCCCTCTGATATTACTCTTGCTTTCTATGTTGAATTTTTATTAAAAAAAAAAAAATAGAAAATTTCCTGTTATGCAGACTATTGCAGTATTGTAATAATTATATAAATAATGTCAACCCATTCATGACTGCATATTAGAATGGCTAGTTGGACATTTATTGGACAATGACATCATTTGTTTACTCTTGAACATCGGCAAAAATCAAACATTTCCCCTACTTTGAGCTCCATTTCAAGGTCCTTTTTCATAGTAAAACGAGTCAAAGTCACCTCTATTTCTATAATATGTTTTCCATTCTATCAAATGTGACTACAGAAACGAGAATATAACCATAAAAACTATATGAAAATATACCTCAAAGTCGGCGTTTTAATCCAAAAACAAGGTCGGAGTTTTTTTTTCTCATTATGCACTGCGTGCTGCAGGATTTTTTTTGTACAGTGCACACTGACCACACATACCCATTCTCTCACATGTAGGCCTACCAGCTTTCTCCTGCTTTATTTGAAGCCGCTAGAATTTTTGAGTATATATATGTCAAACACGTTGGCTTGTAAGACGTATATATATGACCGAAACAGTTAAAGGAGGGGTTTGGGATATTGGCTGTTTGGAGTGAAATCTAAACTGTCATATCTGAGCTCTTCTACAAAGACAGTGATTATGTGAATGATGGTGAAAGCGTTTTTCTTTTTTGGTCACCCTGCTTCGGTGGGAGATTGACCGACATGTTTAAAAAAATGTATGTATGTATGTATGTGTTTTTAATTTAATGGCCATCTCCTGCCAAGGCAGTGTGACCCAAAGAAAAAAACACACATACCAATATTTGCTCATTGGTATCACATTCAGCTTTTCCCTTTGACTTCTACATCCCTACCTTTCACAGCACAGGCGTTGCCCTTCCCACCTCCAGGACTCAAGTCCAGCTACTTAGTTGTCCTGAATCCCTGTTAATGCATGTATGTATGTATATGTATGTACACTGTATATGCATGTACAGTATGTATATGCATGTACAGTATGTAATAGATGCATGTGCAGTATGTATATGCATGTAGAGTATATATATATGCATGTACAGTATGTATATGCATGAATAAACTCAACATATCGTAAGAAACGATTGTCAGTAAATAAACAAAAGAGTGGGTGGGGGCTTGAACTGTGACCCTGGTGCATAGCAGGTCTAGTGCTTTACCTCTAAGCTTCAAGGCTTTCAGTTGGAAGATTTCAGTTACAGAATTTCTTCTCACATTTCTGTCAGCATCACCCTTTATGACTCTGTTGTCTCTTCCCACAGCTCCAATAGCTTTCATGGTAATGTTCTGAACCTACTATGCACCAGGGTTTGAGTGCTCACTCATTCTTCTGTTTATTCATGTGTGTGTATGTACAATTTATAGGTATGTATATGTATGTACTCACCTGTATGAGGTTACAGGGATTGAGTCTCAGCTCCTGGCCCTGCCTCTTTGCTGGTTGCTACTAGGTTCACTCCTGGCTTCAAGAGCCATGTCATACCTCTTCTTAAAGCCATATATGGATCCTCCCTCTGCCACTTCATTCTCCATGTTGTTCCACTTTTTGACTATGAAACTGAAGAAATGCTTCCTAACATCCCTGTGACTCATCTGTGTTTTCAGCTTCCAACTGTGCCTTTATGTTCCTGCTTCCCATCACTCAAACAATCTGTCCCTGTTTGCCCTATCAATTCCTTTCAGTATTTTGCACATTGTTATATCACTTTTAGGCCTTCTTTCCTCTAGTGTCATCAGGTTTAGTTTCCTTAACTTCTCCTTGTAGGGATGGCAAATCATATTATATTAACCTGTTTGAATTCTGTGAATCTGAAGAGTGGCACCCAGAAATAAGTGAGTACACACACAGAGTATATACATACACACTGTATGAATTGAAATCCCCAAACTATACATGGATGTTTCTGGTTATGTGCATTAACAGTACAGTAGTTGATTTTGGCAAAGAGCCAACTCCCCCCATCCAAGATGTATGTAGCTTAGAACAGCTCCTAGTATTAATATTTATCATGTGGGAGTTCGAAACGTGGATTAGGGTAGAAATACTCACGTAGGCTGTTATACGTATAATTACTGTTATGTGGAGAATGCCCGCCAGCCGTACCTATCTCCTTGCTTCCACTCATAACACTGACTGACTAGGCGGCTGGCCAGTACCCCGTAGTGGGTGTTTTGAAATAGTGTCAGCTCAGCACAATATGAACGACCGTGACTCAAGACGGTTGGTCGTTGAGTCAACGGACAGGTTACTGGTAACTGGTTACTGGTAACTGGTTACTACTACTGAGATTAAATTTATACATTATAAGGCATTATTTTTCCATAAGTAATTATATTAAAAACTATAATAAGTAAAACTAACATTACCTTGCATGTTAATGGTGATAATAATCTTAAAGTATGAGAGGGAAGGGGGTGTAGTGTTCATGTTAGAGGAAGGAGGAGGGTGTGGTGGTGGTTGAAGGAGCAGGAGGGTGTGATTGAGGGAGGAGGAGTGTGTGTTGGTGGAAGGAGGTTAGTATGGTTCACAAAATCATAATGACACGATTGCAAACAAACCATACCACGGGCGGAGATAGAACCCACGATCAGAATCTCTCAAAACTCCAGACCATCGCGTTAGCCACTGGACCAGCTAGCCACAATAAAATTCGTCCAACTAGGTATATTTCTACACCATAGGAAGGTTAGCATAGGCATTTGTGGTCACAGTGGTGCCTATGCTAACCTTCCTATGGTGTAGAAATATACCTAGTTGGATGAATCTTATTGTGGCTAGCTGGTCCAGTGGCTAACGCGACGGTCTGGAGTTTTGAGACTCTCTGATCGCGAGTTCTATCCCCGCCCGTGGTATGGTTAGGTTAGTATGGTGCTGGGGGTGGTGGAGGGAGGAGGGTGTGGTGGTAGGGAAGGGATGAAGGTGTTATGATGGTAGTGAAGGAAGGAGGGGCAGTGGTGGAGGGAGTGGGAGTGGGAGTGGGAGTGGGAGTGGAAGTGGGGCAGAGGAAGGGGAGGATATGGTGGAGAAAGGATGAGGGTATGGTGGTAGAGGAAGGATGAGGGTGTGGTGGTGGAGGAAAGAGAAGGGTGTGGTGGTAGTGGAGGGAGACTAAACCAGCATTTAATAACACTATTTTTCATAACCTGAAATGTATGAGTGTTACTTACTCTTCTGAAAGTAGCAAATCACTACTAGGACTATAACATAAGAGAAGTGTGAGAAAAATGAGGGGAAGAGGAAGATGAGAAAATTGGTGGTTAATAAATATTAAAGTAAGAGGGTGAGAAAGGTGGTGGGTAAAATGAGGATGAGGGTCATCATACCTAGTGTGTAGACCATTCAAATTAGTGGCCATGGGGAAGGGAGGGTTCATCATATTTATTGACTATGATTGTAAATAGTGACAGCTGTACAAATTGTGGGGCAGTGAATGATGCAAGGGAGAGGGACTGAGAGGGGGTGACACTTGTTAATCACACTAGGCACATTTTTTTCTTGAAATAATAAAAAAAGATTTACCAGAAAATATGAAAAAAGGCCCCCATGTTACACAGAAGGGTGGGATAGCTGGGTGCTAGAGCCTTGTCTAAGGGCAAAGGTAAAAGTTACACACATCTCAGGCATAAACAGGCCACCCAGGGCTATCCCAGTCAAAACAGAAAGCGCTAAACCAGTATTTGTTACTTCAATGGGATGGTTAACCGAGGGTTAGGCAAAAATCGTAGTTAGGAAAATATATCTGTTTATTCAACATAACACTATATTTTATTTGTATAATTATTAAATACAGATAAAATATTTACTGTAATTTTATAACCAGTTGTTTTAAAATAAACAAACCACTCTTGAGATGTTGGTTGTATATAAAATTCCTTGCAAATACTGTTATTAAACCTACTTGACATATGAGAAATGAAATTTAAAAACTAAAGTTAGTGTTGCTGCAGTTTTCCAACATGTCAATCTTCATAACAAAAACATAAAATGGGAAATTATTTTCATTGTTTCCAGAACATATTATATATGCAGCACAAAATCCTCTAGTTGGCTATGATTACATCAGGACCCAATGTCAGCATCTCACAAGGCCTCTCAGTGACCTTTTTAAATTTAGTGCTTAAATAATAAGAACAATCACAAGGCCTCTGACAACCTGGTACAATTACCATGCATGCTTAGGTCATTTGTGTGCCATCCACTCTTCTGTAATGTTACCAGATTTTGTGTATTGTATGAAGCTTCATCTTCAGTAATAAATTAAAAGACACAATACCATGACTGAAACAGTACACAAATAACCTGCACTTAGGAGATAAATTTATGATGTACATTTCAGTCTTCTTAGCACAGGTTATTTGTGTGTTCATTTTCAGTCTTAAATTTGCAAAAGGGGACCTCCATTTAAGACTGAAATATGTAATATAGTACTTACCTTCTTCATCTATTGTATCATCTCAATGTGGGTTCATGTGTAGTTTGGCCACAATGAAAAGAAATGCATTTTATGCACTTTTGTAAGGTATAAATTATATTCTCGTTACAAACTTGAAGAATATTATCAGTAGATACCATATTATACAGCAGAATTGCACCTAATCTATGGTCCTGGCATAGTCATACGACAGTCATGTGAATAGTAATGTGCTCTTTAAACATTTTATTAATGTGACATTTTTATTGTGACAATGTTCCGCTCTCTAGGAGCTTTGTCAAAGCTCCTGGAGAGTGAAACGTTGCCACAATAAAAATGTCACATTAGTTGCACTTGTGTCCTTATACTTTACATATTGTTGATAATTCTACCAACATTATTACAACATTTTATTGTTTACAAATGCATCCAGCTTATGATGTTGACTCGTGTTCAGATTGCAATGGGCTGTAACAATCCCTTTTGCCCTTCCTCTTTTCGGCCTTTGGGATTTCTCCCACAGGCGCGCTAGTTCCTAGGTAGGGGAAAGGATACCGGGGTCCATCCCATTCCGTTGAGGTTCTTGGCGGTGGCGTAGTTTGCCGTGGAATCTGGATCGCCTGGGGATGTCCTGATCCCTCTCCGGTATCCCGGAGTAGCTTTGGGTGTCTTTCGGGCGACGGGTGTGTCTCTGGAAGCCACCTTTCGGATTCCGGGGGTGGTGGCCGAAGGAGGTATGCTTTGTGGCGGATATCCGGCCGCCCTCTCTTTTGTCCACCGAGGTAGCTCGGCAGATGTGAGGTTGCTATCCCAGATTGTTAGTTTACTAGCATGATGGGTAGGGTATGGCACGGGTTCCATGCTGCATCTGCGCTACTTGCGGTGCTGAGGTCCTCTTAGGCGCGGAGGGAGATTTCTGGCCCTTTCATTCCTCCTAGGAACTATCCCTCCCCGGTCCCCCTTTTTTTTTATTCTTTTTTTTTATTTTTATTTTCTTTTCTTTCTTTTTTTTTCTTAAAAACAAAAAGAAAGAAGTAACCTAACCATAGCAGCCCTAGTCCATGAACCTCCTACCCCCGGGCCCCTTCTTGATACCGCACCCCGTTCTGATCCCGCCTCGTCTTTGGACCACTCTTCAGACACTCCTCATGCCTCTGTACCTCTTGCCGGTGCTGTTTCCTCACCTGCTTCAGGTACTGAGGCCTCGACTGACTCCTTTGATTTATCGGACCTTCGCTCTCCTCTGACTATGCTTCCGGCCTCTCCCTCTACGGTGCGGCAATTTACAAATCGCCGACCCGTTCCACGTCGGACCAACTCTGGTCCCACGCCTAAACGCCAACGACAATTACCTGCTGATGATACTTCTTCACCTTCTCGTTCTTCTCAGAAACGATCGACACGTCCTTCACTACCTTTCCACGCTCAGTTTCAGACTGAACAATGGACTGAATTCTTCACTTTACGACCGACTTCCTCTACTGCCTATCTTTCTGACCACAGTATTGGCAAGGCACTCCTACGCCATGTTGGTAAAGATATTTCTTTTCATGCTCTTAAGAGCGGTACGCCCATCATCACCGTACAGAATGCTACCCAGGCTCATGAGCTCTCTCGTCTTTCCTATATCGATACTGTTCCTGTCACTCTTGAAAAACATCATTCCCTCAATTCTTGTAGTGGTACTGTCATTCTGCCCCATACCATAGTTCAACAAAATTTCCAGACATGTGGCACTGACATTCTTGAACAGCTGGAACTCCAAGATCTCCCAATTCTCAAGGTAGACACTTACGTTCTTCCTGCTCGCGGGCGGAGATGACACCCTAGCAATGTGGCTCGTTTAACTTTTGACAGCCGAGAACTCCCATCCTCAGTTTATATAGCAAGACATCGGTTACAAGTCCGAAAGGTGATCCCTACACCGCAACAGTGTAGAAATTGCTGGCGATTTGGCCATCCAGCCCTTGCAGTCCTATTACGCCTTTACAATCTTATTTGGTCACAAGGAGTTCTTCCACAGCTGTGGAAATCCGCCATTGTTCTCCCTTTCCGCAAACCAGGCACTACGGGACATGAAACCTCCCACTATCGTCCCATTGCTCTTACCAGTGCAGTTTGCAAAGTAATGGAACGCCTAGTAAATAGACGTTTAGTGTGGTATTTAGAGACACATAACAGTCTCTCCACTCGTCAATATGGCTTTCATAAGGGACGTTCTACCATAGACCCCTTACTACGCTTGGATACATATGTTCGTAATGCCTTTGCGAATAACCACTCGGTTATTGCCATAATTTTTGACCTTGAGAAGGCATATGACACAACTTGGAGGTATAATATTTTAGCCCAAGCCCACTCCTTAGGCCTTCGAGGCAATCTACCATCCTTCCTTAAGAACTTTTTAACTGACAGGCATTTCCGTGTTCGGGTTAATAATGTGCTCTACCCGGACTTTATCTAAGCTGAAGTTGTCCCCCAGGGATGTGTTCTGAGCACAACACTTTTTCTCCTTGGTATTAATGATTTGGCCTCTAGTCTTCCATCAAATATTTGGTCATCACTCTATGTTGATGACTTCGCTATTGCCTGTGCAGGCGCTGACTGTCACCTCATTACAGTTTCTCTCCAACATGCAGTCGACCGTGTTTCCAATTGGGCCACCACACGTGGGTTTAAATTTTCCAGCACTAAAACCCACCAAATTACTTTCACTAGACGCTCTGTCATCTCCGATCATCCTTTGTACCTCTATGGCTCCCGTATCCCTGAACGTGATACAGTCAAGTTTCTGGGCCTCCTCTTTGATCGTAGGTTATCCTGGAAACCTCACATTACCTCTCTGAAGGCAACTTGTCACAGCCAGCTGAACCTTCTTAAAACCCTTGCTCATCTTTCATGGGGAGCTGATCATCGAACCCTCCTCCGCCTACATTCCACCCTTATTTTATCGAAACTTGATTATGGTGACCAGATCTATTCAGCGGCATCTCCTGCTACTCTCTCTAGCCTTAACCCCATTCATCACCAAGGATTACGTTTATGCCTTGGTGCTTTTCGCTCTTTCCCTGTCGAGAGCCTCTATACAGAAGCGAACGTTCCATCCTTATCCAATCGCCGTGATGCCCATTGCCTGCGCTACTATGTACGCTCTCATAATCTCCGCAATCCTTCCATTTATAGAATGGTCACTGATATTAGTAGACATTCTTTATTTGTTCGCCGCCCCTGTTTACTCCGTCCCTTCTCTCTTCGCCTTCATTCGCTCGTCTTCTCTTCAACTACCACCTTTGTATGTACATGTAGCATCTCACTTTTCCCTACCCCCCTGGGAAGTTCCAGCTGTTCGAGTCTGTTCTTTCTCCCTCCCTTGCTCGAAAGCCCAACTGTCTATGGTCGCTTCCCGCTCTCTTTTTCTTGACCACTTTCACTCTCATTCTCATGCCATTGCCGTGTACACAGATGGCTCTAAGTCTTCTGACGGCGTAGGATTCGCAGCAGTGTTTCCGGACAGTGTCGTACAAAGGCATTTACTATCTTCGGCTAGTATTTTTACTGCTGAATTGTATGCCATCCTTACAGCACTTACCTGTATTGCATCTATGCCTGTGTCATCATTTGTGGTTGTCTCAGACTCCCTTAGTGCTTTACAGACTATACAAAAATTTGATACACCTCACCCCTTATTTCTCCGTATCCAACTTTGGCTACGCCGCATCTTTACCAAGCATAAAGATATTGTTTTTTGTTGGGTCCCTGGTCATGTTGACGTACAGGGCAATGAACAGGCAGACACTGCTGCGCGGTCAGCAGTACATGACCAACCAGTTTCTTATAGAGGTATTCCATTTACGGACTATTTTGCTGCAATATCTTCCCACCTTCACACCCGTTGGCAACAACGTTGGTCTACTATGCTCGGCAACAAACTTCAATCTATTAAACCGAGTATAGGTTACTGGCCGTCTTCTTATCACCAGTGTCGAGGTTGGGAGACTACTCTCTCCCATCTTCGCATTGGCCATACTCGTCTTACTCATGGATATCTCATGGAGAGGCGTCCTGCTCCTCTGTGAGAATTGCCAAGCTCCATTATCAGTCAGCCACATTCTGTTGGACTGCCCACTTTATCAACGAGCATGCAGAATTTACCTCTGTCGTCGTCTTCACTCCGCTACTCTCTTTTTACCTTCCCTTCTCGCTGATGGACCCACCTTTCATCCGGACTCTCTCATTGACATTTTGACAACAACTGACTTACTTCACAAATTCTGATACCTTCAGCCCTTTCTACTTCAATCTCTTGCTACCCTCTACCCCCGTACTATCCCCTGCCCCGCTGTTTTCTGTAACCTGCTGATCATCCCTCCTCCCTTCTGCCATCCAATACCTTCGCTTCCTTTCCTACCCTGCAGCGCTGTATAGCCCTTGTGGCTTAGCGCTTCTTTTTGATTATAATAATAATAATAGTAACCCATTCTGTATACATTACCAAAGTTAAAAAGAGAAACTTTCGTTTTTCTTTTTGGGTTACCCTACCTCGGTGGGATACGGCCGGTTTGTTGAAAGAAGAAGTAATGCTTACCTTGCTTCATATGAGTACTTGCCATTGCTTTTATATTTGATGATTTTGACAGTTCTCTGCATTTTTTATGAATGTTCTGTGAATGTAATTATAAGCTATGTAGGTCAATTGTAAGTGTTGCATACAGAGGTGGCCAGTGTGTGAGTCAATATGCAGACATGAAACAAGCATTTTATTCCATATAATATATGCACATTATTACTGTACATATGCATCTCACTTATTTAAGAAATATGAATGATTTAACCAAAACTAGAAATTATGTAAAAATTATGTACAGGTACTAAGAAGTGATTTCCATTGTATACTGTATGTAAAGACATTGTAGGAGTATTCATGGTTTCTACATGGACCGGGACCTCACAAATGTCTCCCCCTTGAATATTAAGGATTACTGTATGTGTAGGGAAGATACCACTAGCATAGCTCTCTTACTCAAGTGCAAATAGAAGAGATTTCCCTCTCTGTGTGGATTTATTTTGTGCAAATTTGCTTTTGTGTCATGACCCTATTTCTACCATGAATTTGCCATATGCAGTAAAAATTTGTTCTTATGTAATTGGAGAAGGTGATTACTGTGTGGCTTTCTCTCATAAATGGTCACCCAAGCTGAGCACCACTCAATTTTTTAGTAACATCTCTAAATATCACTCCAAACTAGTTTATATTGACATTCATAAGAAAGAATTAGTGGAAATAAAATGGATTTGGGAGTGATTAATCCTGCAAGTTAGTTCTGAACAAATTCCTATTTAATTTGAGTGTCTTTGGCCAAATCAAAAGAAATTTACTCTTGGCCAGATGAAGTTGGGTTGTGCCAAAGAAGGAAAGAGTAGATGGAAGCTATATATTCACAGGTTCATAATATGTGCACTTCAATTCAGGCAAAAGAGAGGTTGGTTGGTTGGTGGTGAAGGGAAGAGCAAGGGTAAAAGAGAAGAGGATTATGGTTGAATTTTGAATTATATTTTTTCTCATTTGTGTTTTGAATCAAGATATGTGCAGTTTGCAAACTCTTGGAACAAATCTCTATATTTTGTATGATACAATGAGTTTGCTTTATGTACCATTGACCACAAACGTACTGATCACATGAAGCAAGGGACACGTAATCTAAAACAAAGCCTATCATTCTGGTTAATTATGGTTGAGAGACAGGGAAAGACATGGATGAGGTGGCACAGAAGAAAGCTAAAAATCAAAATGGGCAAAAAACATGAGTGAACTTTTTCAGTGTGAGGGTGGTGAGCAAATACTGTGCTGTGCTATAGAAAGTAGTAGATTGAAAAGCTAATACTATACGTACATGAGTTCTTGTGTAAATATTGTATGATAGCCCATGAGGCTTGAAAGACACCACTCTTAATTGATCAGTAATGAATAGATAAGGCCCATGAGCTGGAATTCAGTCTCTATGAATAAGTTTTAGTGAATGCACATGCACATAACAGTTTAGTTAAAATAATTAATGGATGATTTTTCTCTGTAGCTTGTGAGACACTGTTGGTGGTGGTTCCCATGAGAATTCCAATTCAAATGTCTTATGCAATACTGGTTCAGTAGAGAAGTAGTTGAAGATGGACTCCCCAGCCACACATTGATCTGATGTTCACTTGAAAGTTTTGATATTCAGCTATTGCCTCATTGAATGTAATGTTTAAAATTTTGTGCCTTTATAAAATAAGAAAAAGGAAAATACAATTTTCTTCAAATTATGTAATCTAGTTTATTCAAGTTTATCAGCTACTACAGGAAATTATCATTTTGTGAGTTTGCATATCGAAGCAGAAAGCCAGACATGTTGGTTATTTCCCTTAGGATCCTTTAGGTCAGGGATTCTCACTTTTCCTCCATCATTAACCCCCTCGGCTTGATGTATTTCTCCATTTACCCCCTTACTTCCATACAAAAGAAATAATTATGAATTAGTCATGTGACTATTACATACATACATATATTACATACATATATATATTACATACATACATACACGTTCATTTTTACAAAATGAAATTGAATTGAATTATTATTCAGTTATCAGGTTCATCAAATATTTACCCCTTGCCATGTAATTTTTTACCCCTGGTTGAGAATCACTGCTTTAGGCCCTCTTCCTTAGGATGTGATCCACAACAGTCAACTAATAACTATCTACTTATTGGTAGGTGAACAAGGGTAGTAGATGTAAGGAAACTTGTCCATATGTCTGTTTGCTCAGGATTTGAGCCTGATTGTTCTTGGTAGCAAGCCAAACACTACCACAGATGTATAACACATTGTATATGTACTATACATTACTAGTATGGTAAAAAGAAAACAACAATACAAAGAAAAAACCTGTATGTATAAAAATGTTGAATTTTAAGTCAAATTACAACAGTAGCTTTTTTGTCGGGCAGTGCTGCATTTATCACATACAAGGTCGATCAAATAGCAACTTAAAAGTATATGATTAATTGCTTCCAGTTAATGTCATCCATGAAGTATGTGTTAGATATTTACTTTAGGAAACCTTTATATTGCACTATTACGCTATATTTCATGTACATATTTGTAAATACAGTGTTGATGTACTTTATGTAAAAAAACAGACAGTGTGATGTTTCAAGTTGGGAATAGACTGTTAGCAGGGAATTTTGCATGAATGCCATTTTATCATTTTTTTTTTTTTGATACCTATTGACATGTTGTAAAATTACCAATTGTTAGGGTATTTAATGATATTAAGTACAGTATATACTGTACATATACTGTATACATAATTAATATGACAACACGTACTGATTATTGATTCAACGATATGCAAGTCAGATTTTTTTAGGTGGTAGTAGTATAGTGGACCCCCGCATAACGATTACCTCCGAATGCGACCAATTATGTAAGTGTAATTATGTAAGTGCGTTTGTATGTGTATGTTTGGGGGTCTGAAATGGACTAATCTACTTCACAATATTCCTTATGGGAACAAATTCGGTCAGTACTGGCACCTGAACATACTTCTGGAGTGAAAAAATATCGTTAACCGGGGGTCCACTGTATAAGGTTGCATCTATCTGCCTTGTTTCATCTGCGATGCAACATTGTCAGGTCACATTACGGTAATGTTGAAGGTGAATTCTAACCAAAACTCTCACTGTGCCATCACAGGTTGAAATAAAATGTCCACTTGCAAATCTCTGAGATTCCCTCAAACATTACATTGTTGAGACACTTGAGTACAGTAAAGTGTAATAAACTGTCATATAATGCATAGACATAGTACTGCCAACAGTAATGAGGAAGACACTGGTGCAGAGCAAGCTTTCATTGTGACAACTTTTTGTTCTATGTAGAGCTTTTTATCATTTATGATACCTCTATACAGAGCAAAATATTGTTCTGAGCCTGTGTCTTTGTTTTTTCACCACATTGTAACAAAACTACAAATTTCTTTAAATGATACTTAACAGATTACTGTATTTTCTATTAGCAAAACTTAATTTTAAGTTCATGATTATTTCATTGGCTTGTATTAAGCCAAAAATAATGTATGGTATGCATTTTGTGTCAAAATTGTTCTGCCTCAATAAGCTGATTATTTTTTTAAACATTTTACAGCTTACACTCTTGATTCTTTCACTGGATGATGCAACACACGAAGTACATAGTAAGTGCTCTTTGCTTAGATCTTAAATGACTTGTGATATTGGTAATTTAGTTGTGAATTAGTAGCCAGTTAGTTCTTAAGTTAAAGAACATAAATAGGCATTATGCAGAATAAAATTAATCTTGCTGTTTGATATACAGTATTATACAGTATGGTGTTTCATACTGATTAATAAGCAAAGTACTATATTGCATGGTAATATTTTATTTTTATTCTACACTTTCTGAAAATAGTTGTCACAAAATTAGGTTGTAATATATTTCACTTTCAAATATTTGATTAAAAAATTTTGTAGAACTTGTGTATGACTTCCATTTTTAACATCTTCAGAAAGTGGACAGAAGTAAAGTTTTTGTAGTAAATGTAATTATATACTGTACATGGCATTCTTTTCTAGTCCTTCATATTTTATAACTAATAATAAAAGTACATGTAGAACATTACATTGTACAGTACTTCAGTTTGTATGTTGTTAGTAATAAAATAAATATTGTTTAACCATATTATTTTATGTTCTGAGTTCATTAACTTTTAATATTTTAATATCACTAGACTAGATAGAAACACCAACACGGTAATGTAATACGCTATTGTATTACACTGTGGTTACGTCTTTTCTATAAATTTCATAACTGCTGACAGATGAGCTACATACTGTCTTTTGTGCATAATAAAATGATCAGTGTAATAGTGCTTTTTATTATTATTATTATTTATACATTTGCAGTGTTCACTGTCGCCTGGAGATGACATTTGTGGACTCTGGGTAAACTACGAGATCTATTGTTAAAACATTCAGATCACTTAGATTGGCATCCCTTCCCAAGGAAAAGTTGACTCTAGTTATGCAGTTTTTTTATACATTTTTATTAATTTTAACCTAAATTAACCTTAATAAAAAAAATTTTTTTATCTAGCCTAAGAATTTGCATATACTAAATATAATATTTCAGCTGTTTTCCTTGGAGCAGAACCAGGAAGATGCAAGAAAATCTATAGGAGAGTCAAATACAGTGGACCCCCGGTTAACGATATTTTTTCACTCCAGAAGTATGTTCAGGTGCCAGTACTGACCGAATTTGTTCCCATAAGAAATATTGTGAAGTAGATTAGTCCATTTCAGACCCCCAAACATACACGTACAAATGCACTTACATAAATACACTTACATAATTGGTCACATTCGGAGGTAATCGTTATGTGGGGGTCCACTGTATTCCTGTTCCTTCAAGTTTTTAAAATAGTGCATCTTCTGCAGTTTATAATTAATAGTGCATTTTTGTGCATTTAGTAATTTTCATAATACTGTATCCAGGTTGGTTGAATAATGGGGTTTAAAGCCTGTTGACTACACTAGGGTTACAAATGCTGCACATAGCCTTTTTTACCACCTGACATGAATAATCCCTACACCCCTCAAGGGAGGTTGCTTGATATTAGTGAGGGGCTCTTGATCTAAGGGATTGGACCAATGCCCCAGTTCCTTGAATCAAGCCTGAATGCCTTTTATTTCTCCAGGTGCTGTATGACCCATATGGTTTTAGTGAAACCCCCATGAACATCATAATGTTTAACCCTTTGACTGTTTTCGACGTATAAATACGTCTTACGAGCCAATGTTTCTGACGTATATATACTCAATAATTCTAGCGGCTTCAAATCAAGCGGGAGAAAGCTGGTAGGCCCACATGTGAGAGAATGGGTCTGTGTGGTCAGTGTGCACCACATAAAAAAAATCCTGCAGCACACATTGCGTAATGAGAAAAAAAAAAATGATCGTTTTTTTTTTAATAAAACGCCGAATTTGAGGTGTATTTTCATATAGTATTTATCGTTGTATTCGCGTTTTCATGGTCTTAGGTGATAAAATGGAAAACATATTACAGAAATAAAGATGATTTTCATTACTTTGATGATGAAAACGACCTTGAAACTGAGCTCTAAGTAGCGGAAATGTTCGATTTTTACCAATGTTCAGGAGTAAATAAATCACACCACACGTCCAATACACGTCAACTGGGGAGTCTAATATTCTTTCACTAGTGCACTGATATTATTTCTACCATTTTTACAATAATGCAGTAGTCTGCATAACAGTAAATTTTGTATTTTTTTGTATGCATAAAAAATCAAAATAGAAAGCAATAATAATATAAGAGGGGCCTAGAGATGTGACTAATGAACAGAGCATATGTTATTTTAGTGCCACGAATGTCTACCTTGTTTATTCTGGACCCTATTTTGAAATTGGGATCTTTTTTAGTTTGCGTGAAATTGGCCAAATTGCCAATTTCTGACCACCATATTGGGTAGTCCAAATTAGTAAATGGGAGGTTTCTTGTACTCAGCTGATAGATAAAATGGAGTTCTAAAGAAATAGCTATGAGTTTGTTCAACTGGAACAATGGAATTGGCTGAAAATAGGGCTCAAAGTCGGTGAAATCGCCGATACACATATGTCGCCGAGACCGCTAACTTCGCGGGAGTATAATTCCATGAATTTTCTATCAAATTTCGAACTTTTGGCGTCATTACCATCGGGAAAAGATTCTCTATCATTTCATAAGAAAAAATAATAATTTTTTTTTTTTCAAAAATTGAGCGACATAGAATGACAGTTTCAGAAAGGGGCCTGAAACAGTCAAAGGGTTAATCCCTACAATAGGGATTAAACATACACTGAAAGAAATGCACCTCTTGGTGTATATGTGTCAACAGCCATACCACGTTGAATGCACCGCTTCTTGTCCATCGGTGTATATACTGTATCCTTGATATCAAGGCAATATGTTGGTACAGTAATAGTAAAATACGTGTTGCCACATTTTTGCAATCATTCCTGTCACTATCATTTTTGCTGGATCTTTGTGATTATTACTGTTAATCTGTGTGTCATTTTTGCTTGGTGATCCTGTGAAATATACTGGCTATTGCAGATCTAGTAACACACGTTTATCAAATAAGTTGCATATATTGTTGGTAGATCTTGCCATGAGTAAGGTTTTTCTTTACAGAGAAAAGTGCATAATGTATACACACCAAATTATTATTATAATCAAAAAGAAGCGCTAAGCCACAAGGGCTATACAGCGATACATTGGTATGTTACCTTTGTCTATACACAAAGTTTACACTATTCTCCATTTTAGGACTTAAAGTAGCCTTGATGTTATTTTCTAGGTGGATTGTGGCTTTAATATAATCTCTGAAATAAAAGGCTTCAAAGGGCTTTGATTATTTTATTGTTATAACTATAATTATTTACAGATCTACAATACATACAACTAACTTATTTTTGCCATGATGGCTGTCAGAAGGGATTAGTTTTTTTTAAATATTACACACAATAATAAATACGCTAGCCAAAAATTGAAGGTCTACACTAAAATAACCACTTCATATAATAATTATTCAGTGGAATATGTTTGAAGAATGAAATGATGTTTGTTGCTAGAATAGTTGATGAATTTTGGACATATTAAACTTAAAATTTGAAATCTTCTCAAATAATATAGCTGTAATATATGTATACAAGTGATGATATTAACTGACAAATCATTAGCCTCATCAAGAATTTAGCTTCCGTAGACAAGTACAATAATAGGTAGCCAAATGTACACTGATTATATCTAATATCACAGATAAAGAAAAAGGCTGGAACATACAGGAAATGTAATAAGATATTACGTTAACTAGAGTCGAAACGTAAGATGGCAGAATTTTTTTAAATTAATGATTTAAATTCACTGTAAATGCTTCCTGTGAATCACAGAGCATACTGGAGCGGCATGCTTTAACAAGATATGTGGGGTAATTTTTCCATGGCATATCATTTGTTTATGTCCCAGACCCTTTGTTAAGTAGGTAATAGAATTTATAAACAATTTAATTAATAGTAGGAGTTGGTATATTGCTAATGTGCAAGAATGCAGAAGGAACCTTACATTTATATCAACAATCCTTAAATATAACTGTTTGCAAGATATATGAACTCTTTTGTCTCGACTACAGTTACTGCAAACACTGAGTCAACTAAAACTATGAGTTTTGCTATACTACTGTATACACACACACACCTTATAGAAATTTAAACATGCTACTCTAGTACAGTAGCTTAAAAATTAGTTGATGGCAATGGCTAGTCATGTCTTGAATATCACTCTTGACTAGACTTGCTTTTCAATTATTAGCCATTGTTATTAAGTGGTTCACCTTGGTGAGTCTCTCACCAGGACACTACTATTCATACAATGTCACTACTGTCCTCTCCAGTTCACCAATATTTTCACCAGGCACTACTATCCTCATCACTATCTTCAACTCTCTGCTATCCTCACCAGGTCACCACTACAAATGTCAGTTCACTTTTCCTACCAGGCTGCCACATCCCTGCACCAATAAAGCAGGAAACCACCACAAGGTTTTTCTCTTATACAGAGGTCAATACATGTATGGATTAAAATTTTAAATATAAAATTTAAAGCATGCCAAAGAGGAAATTTCAGCATGTACACAAAAATGGCTTAGCTTATTGAAATACAGTCTGTAAAAGAAAATAGACTGAAGAATATTTAAAAGAAATTTTGATATACAGTATGTACAGTACATATTTACATTTGTACACCAATTTACCCAGCAATTAACAATGTTGGAAGTGCACATGATTTTTTTTACACAATGGATGTGCAGTATTTCAATTATTATTATTATAATAGTCAAAACCAAGCACTAAAACCACAAGGGTCATACAGCATCTGGAGCCCTAAATAATTTAAATTACCTACAATGTAAAATTTCTTAAATATTAAGTAAAGGTAATCTTTATAAAGCATGTACCTCCACACATCCTTATCCCTCATTCCTCACCTTTGCACATCCCTTCCCTTGTGGGTTTAATGCTTTAATTGGTTATACTGTGTTATTAATCATGAACGAACGAATGATTAACATGACTGGTAGGTATTCCTGGAGGGTGTACAAATGTATAACAAAATAAATAGCTGTCTCAAAACAATTATTAGGAAGAGTATATGTAGTTAGTTCTGATGCTTTATCCAAAGCTAATTATGTAACACTGCTCATTGGGAAGAATCCCTTAGATTGTCATAGCACAAATACAAGTCATGGCTATTTTGTCTAATACTTTGCATTGCATGATAAACTAAATATTTTGGAAGCAAAAAGTTTCGGATGACCTTATGTCAACTGTCTGAATGCACCTCACCTAGGGTAAGACCAGCCACAAGGTAAAGATATGTCAGACACATTTTTTTCTTTAATATTTATTTAAAAGTATACTCAGTATGCAGATTAATTTTGGATTGTGTCCATAGCATGGGTGTACTGTATATAGTGTACTGTATCTTGGCTATTTATTTTATAACATTTAACATTCCATGATAGAATAATTTATGGTAGAAATTTTCTGATAACTGTCTGACTTTATCTGGCTGCTGGGTTATACAAAACTGACGAGTTGAGATAGGCCTTATTTTCTGTAGTTCTCAAGTATTTTTACCTTCATATCTATATTGCTATTTCCATTTTTTTTATTTTTCATAAGAATAAAGTTTTACATCATATCTTTTGCCAGAAATATCTGACATACAGTATTACTCAATGCCATGGTTTGCAAAAAGAAAGAACTTCCTGGACAATAAATTTTGTGGGCAAGGACAGATGACAGCAGGGGTTTCTTTCCTAGAAGTCTCCTAAAAACCAGAATCTGCAAATACCAATAAATTCTGTCCGTTTACAAAATTTTGTTTCCAATTTTGGCTTATTTTGTGTTTCTGAAGCCATTTCTCTTTAAACAGGGCTCTAAACTCGTCATACTGACAATTCATAAGAAAGAATATTCAGAAACAGATTTAGACATGGGAATTCCTGTGAGCACATTATAAACAAATTACTATGGTTAGTTTTCAATTTAGGGATTGTTATTATGCAAAAATACAGTTGGCCTTGTAGACAGCCCATTAATCAAAATTTGTTTACATAGCACCACACATTTCGACAATCCTAAGTGACCATATCCAAAGTTTTTTTTCAGTTACTCAACTGAACTATCCTGCTGTCCAAACAACTCTCTCTCTTAAGTATACTGTACTATACTCTGAATTTTACCTGATCAGCTTACATCACAAAATTTAAAATGTAATTAAAGTATACAAATTATATATAAATTATTGTAATTTGTGCCATTATTGGGTGATTCCTTCAAGGAAGGATGTGTTAAAAAATTCAAGAGTACTGTGGCCAAAATGTCATTCAGTGCTCTATGCAATACCAATAAATAGTTTTACACTTGCATGCATGATAACCATTCACAAGCTAAAACTATTCCCCCTTGTCTGTGTACAAAACCAGTCTTGCACACTTGCAAGACTGGTTTTGTAATTACACTGCAATAAATACAGTGTAATTACATAAATGGTTACTATACTGTATCTTAGTTACAAAATACTGTGGGATATGTTAAAATAGACTAAAACTCGCAGAATGGAAGAGGTTTGAACTCATGTAGAACCAGTCCTAAAACTAGCAGGTCAGTCTACTAACCACGGAGTATTACTCGCTTTTAAAGACCTAAAAGTTCAGAGGCCCCTGGCAGGTACCTTGATGATAAAAATAGAGACAAATTTGATATGGCTGAAGCTACGAGCAAACAGTTTACCTGGAGAGAGTTCCGGGGGTCAACGCCCCCGCGGCCCGGTCTGTGACCAGGCGGCCTGGTGGATCAGAGCCTGATCAACCAGGCTGTTACTGCTGGATGCATGCAAACCAACATACGAGCCACAGCCCGGCTGGTCAGGAACCGACTTTAGGTGCTTGTCCAGTGCCAGCTTGAAGACTGCCAGGGGTCTGTTGGTAATCCCCCTTATGTATGCTGGGAGGCAGTTGAATAGTCTCGGGCCCCTGACACTTATTGTATGGTCTCTTAACGTGCTAGTGACACCCCTGCTTTTCATTGGGGGGATGTTGCATCGTCTGCCAAGTCTTTTGCTTTCGTAGCGAGTGATTTTCGTGTGCAAGTTCGGTACTAGTCCCTCTAGGATTTTCCAGGTGTATATAATCATAATATCCATTAAATACCATAACTTGCACAGAGAAGTAGGTGGCCAATGGGGATATGCATGCATTTAATTCTCAATCTGTGTGGAAGGGTAATGCATTTATTTAATTGAGTCTCTGCTTTTAAAGACTTTATCTGAGAAAATGGTGCTTATTGCTTTCTTGGAATCACCCTGCATTGGTGGGAGACATAGAGTACATGATAAAGCTCATGGGGTAGGGAGTGGACCTAGTGGCAACCAGTGAAGAGGCAGGGCCAGGAGCTGTGACTGACCCCTGCAACCACAATTAGGCGAATATACACACACACACACAAATACACACAGTATGACTCGACTCCTGCAACCACAAACAGGTAAGCACACACACACCAGGTAAGGAGCTATGATTCGACCCCTGCAGCCACACACAAAGGAATTGTTCAGGGCCCTGTACACTGTGTACATTAGGCCTATATTGGAGTATGCAGCACTAGTTTGGAATCCATACCTAGCCAAGCACATAAGGAGACTAGAAAAAGTGCAAAGGTTTGCAACAAGACTAGTCCTGGAGCTAAGGGGCATGTCCTACGAGGAGAGATTAAGGGAAATCCACCTGATGACACTGGAGGACAGGAGAGATAGGGAGGATATGATAATGACATATACACACACACCCGTCGCTGAGTCGAAATGAAACATTACCTGACACTTGCACAACAGGGTTGGCACTGAGTCAGTGACAGTGCTCTCTCTACCTAGCGTGCAGCGTCTTATCTTGGATGTATGCGCATGTCAAAACAGCCAAACACAGAGTCACTGGAACTGTGAAGTGCACAGTTCCATACGAGGATTTTTGTAATTTTTTTTCATATACTAGGGGATGGCTACTGACATTAAGCTTAAGGATTATATAATGTACAAGTATAAAGAAAGAAAGAAAAAAGACTCATATTGAATGTTATCGATAATACTGAGTAAAAATAGGGGGTGCTGCAGTTCCACAGTGCCTGTACATGAGCTGCCACTGCTGAAAGGAATCGACAAGGTGGACAGACAGGATGTTCCAGAGATGGGACCAGTGGCGGCTCGTAACGCCAGTAATACCTATACTATCGTACCACATCAAACTTCTATTTTGAATAATTTTTTATCTTGTTTCAACAAAAAATAAAATATTTGCTTATAAATATACTGAAAACAATATACAACAGATTTTCCCTGTAATATGTTTGTCATCTGCAAATTATTTTAGCGTAAGGTTGGTGAAGTCATACATCTGACAGTGAGCATCTGGGGGGACCAGCTCTGCAGCCCCTATGGACGAGCCACCACTGGCTGGGACACAAGAAAGCAAGAGGTCACAACTGGAAGTTGAAGACTCAGATGAGTCAGAGATGTTAGAATTGTCAGGAAGTAGAATAGTCTGGCAAGTGATGTAGTGGAGGCAGGAACCATACAGTTTTAAGACGAGGTATGATAAAGCTCATGGAGCAGGGAGAGAGAGGACCTAGTAGTGACCAATGAAGAGGTGGGGCCAGGACCTGAGTCTTGACCCCTGCAACCACAAATAGGTGAGCACACGTACACACACAAACACGATAGCGATCAGTGAAGAGGCGGGGCCAGGAGCTATGTATCGATCACTGCAACCACAAATAGGTGAGTACATGTACACACGACACGATAACGACATATAAAATACTGCGGGGAATATATAAAGGTGGACAGAGACAGGATGTTCCAGAGAGGGGACACTCAAACAAGGAGTCACAATTGGAAGCTTATGATTCAGACAAGTCACATGGATGTTAGGAAGTATTTCTTCAGTCACAGAGTTGTCAGGAAGTGGAATAGTCTAGCAAATGATGTAGTGGACGCAGGAACCATACATAACTTTCAGATGAGGTATGACAAAGCTCAGGGAGCAGAGAGAGAGGACCTAGTAGCGATCAGTGAAGAGGCGGGGCCAGGAGCTGAGTCTCGACCCCTGCAACCACAATTAGGCAAGTACATAAGAACGACATGATGGAATGGACTCGTAAGTGTCCCTGTTTGCAGATGATGTAAAATTAGTGAGGAGAATTCAGTCGGAGGAGGACAAAGTAGGACTATAGAGGAATCTGGACAGGCTGCAGGCTTTGTCCAGTAACTGGCTCCTGGAGTTCAACCCCACCAAGTGCAAAATCATGAAGATCAGGGAAGGGCAAAGAAGACTGCAGACAGAGTGAAGTCTAGGGGTCCAAAGACTACAAGCCTCACTCAAGGGAAAGGATCTTGGGGTGTGTATAATACAGAGCACATCTCCTGAGGCATACATCAAACAAAAAACTGCTGCAGCATATGGGCTCGTAGCAAACCTAAGAATAGCATTCCGGCATCTCAGTAAGGAGTCCTTCCGGACCCTGTACACCATGTATATCAGGCCCATATTAGAGTATGCAACTTCAGTCTGGAACCCACACCTGGCCAAGCACGTCAGAAAATGAGAGAAAGTGCAAAGGTTTGCAATGAGATTAGTCCTGGAGCTAAGGGGCATGTCCTAAGAGAAGTTAAGGGAACTCGACCTGACGACGTTGGAGGACAGGGAGGACATGAGATGGGACACAGCAACAAGGGGCCACATTTGGAAGTTGAAGAGTCAGATAAGTCACAGGGATGTTAGGAAGTATTTCTTCAGTCGTAGAGTTGTCAGGAAATGGAAGAGTCTGGAAAGTGAGGTATTGGAGGCAGGTACCATACATACCTTTAAGAAGAGTATGATAAAGCTCACAGAAGGAAGAGAGTGGACCTAGTGGCGACCAGTGAAGAGGCAGGGCCATGAGTTATGACTCGACCCCTGTAACCATAATTAGGTGAGTACACACACGACAAGGCTCAGAGAGCAGGGGGGGGGGGCTAGTAGCAACCAGTGAAGAGGCAGTAGGCCAGGAGCTGTGAACTGACCCCTGCAACCATAATTAGGTGAGTACATACAGAGGGGTAGAGAGAGAGAGGAGAAAGAAGACCACAGATGGGGTAAGCCTAGAAGGTCAAAGACTGTAAAACTCACAGAAAAGGATCTTGGGGTGAGCATTACACCAAGGACATCTGAGGCACGCAACCAAATACGTAATGGCTGCAGCATATGGGCACCTGGCAAACCTAAGAACAGCATTTCGACATCTAAGTAAGGAGTCATTCAAGACATTGTACACAGTTTACCCCAGGCCCTTTTTGGAGTACACAGCCCTGTATGGAACCCACACCTGGTCAAGCATGTCAAGAAATTAGCGAAAGTGCAAAGGTTTGCAACAAGACTAGGAGACGAGGAGAGGTTAAGGGAAATCAAACTGAAGACACTGGAGGACAGGATGGATAGGGATGACATGGTAATGGCATAAAATACTGGGAGGATTTGACAAGGTGGAGAGTGACAGAATGTTTCAGAAATACGACACAACAACAAGGGGTCACAGCTGGAAGGTGAAAACTCAGCGAGTCTCAGGGATGTTAAGAAGTATTTCTTCAGTATTAAAGTTGTCAGGAAGTGGAACAATCTGGAGAGTGATGTAGTGGAGGCAGGATCCATACCTAGCTTTAAAAATAAGTTTGATAAAGTAAAAGGACACAAGTGCAACTAATGTGACATTTTATTGTGGCAACGTTTCGCTCTCCAGGAGCTTTATCAAGCCGTTACAAACAGTACATGGACACAGAGGGTATATATAGGCTCAGAGTGAGGTGCAATACTAGTAGTAGTAGTAGTAGTAATACAATATGTTAGAACAATTAACTTGCGTGTTTGATAGGAGTGAATGGAGACAAATGGTTTTTAATACTTGACGTGCTGTTGGAGTGTGAGCAAAGTAACATTTATGAAGGGGTTCAGGGAAACCGGCAGGCTGGACTTGAGTCCTGGAGATGGGAAGTACAGTGCCTGCACTCTGAAGGAGGGGTGTTAATGTTGCAGTTTAAAAACTGTAGTGTAAAGCACCCTTCTGGCAAGACAGTGATGGAGTGAATGATGGTGAAAGTTTTTCTTTTTCGGGCCACCCTGCCTTGGTGGGAATCAGCCAGTGTGATAAAAAAAAAAAAAAATTGCACATGAGTAAACGATATAAAAGCTATTACTTGGAAAACAAAAATTGGTTAGACAAATATTTCTATTGGAGGCTGGATAGATAAGGCCTGTTTCAATGTTTCTTCTCTGTAATGTGCTTGTGTAGTATTAACAGGAGAGACTATGTGATGGCAGGATTTACTGTTTTCAGGAGGATTCTTGCTAAGACTTCAGAGATGGTGAAGCTGCCTTTGTTTTGTTTAATTGTATTAGAAACAGCTATTAGTGAAGATTCAAGGCACTTGCGTATGCGGAAATTAGTTTCTTTGATCACTAGTTGGGCTTCCCTGAACTTCACGAGATGATTTGTGGAATGTCAGTGTTGTACACAGGCATTGTTCAAGTTATCGTTCCTACATGCATAAATGTGTTCATTGAGGCGGGTGTCGAGGTTTCTTGCTGTTTCACCTACATAAATCTTGTCGCAGCCTCCACAGGGTATAGTGTAAACTCATGCATTGACTGGTTTGTGGTGCTTGGATTTTGTTCTGGTTAGATCCTTTATCGAAGTGCTGGAAGCGATGGCGACTCTGGTGTTAGCTTGTGAAAGTACTTTAGAAACATTCAGTGCAACCTGGCTGTTGGGAAGAATTATAACACTGTTGGGAGTGGTGTTGGTGCGTGGAGAATTAATGATCTGAAGGGCTCTTTTCTTGCAGACTTTGATAAAAAAGGAAGGAAAATGTAAATCTGTGAAGGTTCGGTGAATGTATGTACATTCCTCGTCAAGAAACTCAGGACTACAAATTCGGTATGCTCTTAGGAAAAACCCGATGATGATGACGAACCAGTCAACGCAGGGGTTTACACTATACCCTGTGGAGGCTGCGACAAGATTTATGTAGGTGAAACAGCAAGAAACCTCGACACCCGCCTCAATAAACACATTTATGCATGTAGAAACGATAACTTGAACAATGCCTGTGTACAACACCGACATTCCACCAATCATCTCATGAAGTTCATGGAAGCCCAACTAGTGATCAAAGAAACTAATTTCTGCAGACGCAAGTGCCTTGAATCTTCACTAATAGCTGTTTCTAATACAATTAAACAAAACAAAGGCAGCTTCACCATCTCTGAAGTCTTAGCAAGAATCGTCCTGAAAACAGTAAATCCTGCCATCACATAGTCTCTCCTGTTAATACTACACAAGCACATTACAGACAACGAACATTGAAACAGACCTTCTCTATCCAGTCTCCAATAGAAATATTTGTCTAACCAATTTCTATGTTTCCCAAGTAATAGCTTTTATATCGGTTACTGATGTGCAAGTTAATTGTTCTAACATATTGTATTACTACTACTACTACTACTACTACCACTAGTATTGCACCTCACTCTGAGCCTATATATACCCTCTGTGTCCATGTGCTGTTTGTAACGGCTTGATAAAGCTCCTGGAGAGCGAAACGTTGCCACAATAAAATGTCACAATAGTTGCATTTGTGTCCTTTTACTTTACATATTGTCAGTAATTCTACCAACCTTATTACAGGTTTGATAAAGTTCACTGAGAAGGGTGACCCTTGGTTGTTTAGCGCTTTATTTGATTATCATAATCATGGAGTAGGGAGAGAGTAGACCATGTAGCAACCAGTGAAGAGGTGGGGCCAGGAGCTATGGATTGACCCCTGCAACTACAAATAGGTGAGTACACACACACAGACATATTTTATATATATATATATATATATATATATATATATATATATATATATATATATATATATATATATATATATATATATATATATATATATATATATATATATTTTCAACAAGTCGGCCGTCTCCCACCGAGGCAGGGTGACCCAAAAAAGAAAGAAAATCCCCAAAAAGAAAATACTTTCATCATCATTCAACACTTTCACCACACTCACACATTATCACTGCTTTTGCAGAGGTGCTCAGAATACAACAGTTCAGAAGCATATACGTATAAAGATACACAACATATCCCTCCAAACTGCCAATATCCCAAACCCCCCCTTTAAAGTGCAGGCATTGTACTTCCCATTTCCAGGACTCAAGTCCGACTATATGAAAATAACCGGTTTCCCTGAATCCCTTCACTAAATATTACCCTGCTCACACTCCAACAGATCGTCAGGTCCCAAGTATCATTCGCCTCCATTCACTCCTATCTAATACGCTCATGCACGCTTGCTGGAAGTCCAAGCCCCTAGCCCACAAAACCTCCTTTACCCCCTCTTTCCAACCCTTTTGAGGACGACCCCTACCCCTCCTTCCTTCCCCTATAGATTTATATGCTTTCCATGTCATTCTACTTTGATCCATTCTCTCTAAATGACCAAACCACCTCAACAACCCCTCTTCTGCCCTCTGACTAATGCTTTTATTAACTTCACACTTTCTCCTAATTTCCACACTCCGAATTTTCTGCATAATATTTACACCACACATTGCCCTATATATATATATATATATATATATATATATATATATATATATATATATATATATATATATATATATATATATATATATATATATATATATATATATACACACATGTATATATAATGAAATTATTCTTAAACATGCAGAATATGAAGTCATTATGATTTATTTGTGAGTCACATTGTTGGACTGTAATGACCTAGTTGTGTTGCATTATTACTTATCTGTGATTACCAATTTCTAACTCAAGCAGAACTATAATCAGTGTCCAACCATTATTCTTAGCTTGTGACCATTCCCCAACAATCAGCTAACAACTGGATACTTGTTTAATGCTAGGTGAACATTGACAGCACATGTAAAGAGACCTGACTGTAGTGGAGGATGATTCAATGGATTGTGCTTGGGCAACTGATGTCTCCCACACACTCCATGGATGAAGAGCCCATCAATTTCTTTGGTTTGAATGGTGAGGGTATATCCTCATTTAAAAAACAATATTATTATTATTATTATTATAATCAAAAAGAAGCGCTAAGCCACAAGGACTATACAGCGCTGCAGGGCAGGAAGGAAGCGAGGGCATCAGGTGGCAAAAGGGAGATGGATGAGTAATAGGTTACGGATAACAGCGGGGCAGTGGATGGTGAAAGGGTAAAGGGCAGCAAGAGACTGAACTAGAAAGGGCTGAGGGGAGTGCGAAAAGTATCATCAGAGTTTGTGGAGTAAATCAGTCGTTGTCAAGAAGTCAATGAGAGAGTCAGGATTAAAGGAGGGTCCATCAGCAAGAAGGGAAGGTAAAGAGAGAGTAGTAGAACAAAGACGACATTGGAGGTAAATTCTGCGTGCTCGTTGATAGAGAGGGCAGTCTAACAGAATGTGGCTAATCGATACTGGAACTTGACACTGCTCACAGAGAGGAACAGGGTGCCTCTCCATGAGATACCCATGAGTAAGACGAGTGTGACCAATGCGAAGGCGGGAGAGAGTGGTCTCCCAACCTCGGCACTGATGACAAGAAGACAGCCAGTAACCTATGCTTGGTTTAATAGAATGAAGTTTGTTACCGAGCAGAGTTGACCAACGTTGTTGCCAACGGGTGCGAAGGTGGGTAGCTATTGCAGCAAAATAGTCCAGAAATGGAACACCTCGATAGGAAATTGGTAGGTCATGTACTGCTGACCGCGCAGCAGTGTCTGCCTGTTCATTGCCCTGTACGTCGACATGACCAGGGACCCAACAAAAAACAATATCTTTATGTTTGGTAGAGATACGGCGTAGCCAAAGTTGGATACGGAGAACTAGGGGATGAGATGTATCAAATTTTCGTATAGCCTGTAGAGCACTAAGGGAGTCTGAGACTACTACAAATGATGACACAGGCATAGATGCGATACGAATAAGTGCTGCAAGAATGGCATACAGTTCAGCAGTAAAAATGCTAGCTGAAGATAGTAAATGTCCCCGCACGACGCTGTCCGGAAACACTGCTGCGAATCCGACGCCGTCTGAAGACTTAGAGCCATCTGTGTACACAGCGGTGGCATGAGAATGGGAGTGGAAGTGATCAAGAAAAAGAGAGCGGGAAGCCACCGTAGGCAGTTGAGCTTTCGAGCAAGGGAGTGAGAAAGAACAGACCCGAACAGCTGGAACTTAAAAAACAATAGCTGCTCTGTATGATCTGAGTTAATTTTTTTTCAAGAATAAATATTAGCACTGACAAACTTTACAGCCTGTTTTGTTTATAGTAAACAGGTGCCAGCCACCAGAGTTATGTCCGAGGACTATAAAAAATTTAAAGGGATGTGGCTTATGAAGTCATTACGATAAGAAGCCACATTTTTGTGGTATGTACATAGATGTCCAAATGTAGCTTTCAAAATTGCTTGGAGCAGTGTATTTCTGGTATCTGACTAGGGAGAAAGACAGTAGTTAAATGAATACCAGCCAAAAAGTTTTCTTCTTTGGATCAATCTGCCTTGGAGGGAGATGGCGGTTAAAAAAATAAATTTGTGACAACGTGTGAAACTGCCGTTAAAAAAATAATAATGTGACAATGTATGAAACCACTCTTGCTGATCTATAAAGCACAATTTTGCCTTTAGAATCACTCTGGAGTAGGAATACAGTGTAGCAATTGCTCTTGAAAAATCACTGTATAAGTCACCATGGTGTTATGACATGGATATACATTTGTTTTTTGTCATCCATGCAACATATGCCAGGTTGCGAAAGATCGTCATAGGTTTAGCATTTGTCAATATTATTATTATTACTGCTTTGTTGTTATTTATTCATCTTGCTAAACTGAGTTGGTCTTGGTTCTAACTTTGACTTGTGCTGTTGCCTGAGTGTGGGGGATTACATTGTCGTGGCTCTAGACGAGGGTGTATGCATAGTAAGGGTCAAGTTCGGTGTCACAGATGTCATACCACTTATGGTGGACAAAGAAAGGGCCCACCACATTATTGTTGTGACGCAGTCGATCATGAGGGTGGAAGGTCACCAGCTCCCAGAAGAGGCGGTCCTGATGAAACATAAACTGATGAATTAGAATTTAACAGATCAGTGGAGCTAAATGAATAGTGGGAGGTTGGCTTCCTCTGATCAAAGGTAAAATAGAAAAAAATGAAAGCCACTATGATGAAATAAAGCATAGATAAAGCTATTCCTATTACCATAATAAAGCTCTATAAACAAAATGAAGCCAAAAACTTATTTAATTAATAAAAAACTGTAGATTAAGGAAGCTTTTGATTAATAATGAAATAAAATAAAAATTTAATTTCTTGTGGGCTATACAAAGAATTTACAGTAGTTTTACATTCCAAATGGTTTCCTTTGGTATATAATTATAATACAAATATAATTTGATACAATTGGAAGAACAGAAGAGAGCCCTTTATTATGCAAAACATTTCGGGCAAGCTAGTCATAAAACTTATACTAGTACTGTACTCAAATTTAAATCTACCATATAATTTAGGCATTGTGTATCCGTACAGCATGAGTAATTCATTACAGTCACAATAACATATAATGGTGATATACCGGGACCACTGAAATACTGGAGTTTACCTGGAGAGAGTTCCGGGGGTCAACGCCCCCGCGGCCCGGTCTGACCAGGCCTCCTGGAGGATCAGAGCCTGATCAACCAGGCTGTTACTGCTGGCTGCACGCAAACCAACGTACGAGCCACAGCCCGGCTGATCAGGAACCGACTTTAGGTGCTTGTCCAGTGCCAGCTTGAAGACTGCCAGGGGTCTGTTGGTAATCCCCCTTATGTATGCTGGGAGGCAGTTGAACAGTCTCGGGCCCCTGACACTTATTGTATGGTCTCTTAACGTGCTAGTGACACCTACTGCACAGTAAATGAAAATTTAATTGCCTCTTACCTGTCAGAGAAGAGCTAATGGCAAAATTCTAGCGGCTTCCAATCTTGTGGGAGAAAGCACGTAGGCCTATACGTATGTTAGAGAATGGATCTGCATGGTCAGTGTGCGCAGTATAAAGAAATCCTGCAGCACGCAGTGCATGAGGAAAAAAACCTGCGATTGTGTTTTTGGTTTAAAACAGCGACTTTGCGGTGTATTATCGTATGGTATTTATGGTTGTATTCTCGTTTTTGTGATCTCATTTGATAGAATAGAAGATATATTACAGAAATAGAGATGATTTTCAATGGTTTAAAGGTTAAAAGTAGCTTAAAATTGAGCTCAAATTAGCGGCAATGCTCGATATTTGCCGATGTTCAAGAGTAAACAAATCATGTTACGCGTCCAATACACGTCAATTGGTGGATCTAATATGTATTCACAAATGCGCTGATATTATTTATACAATTATGCAGTAGTCTGAATAACAGTAAATCATTTTTTGTGTGCAGCAATATTCCAACCTAGAGAGAACAAGCGGTTTGAAGAAAATCATCATGGGCTTCACATCCCTAGTTTTGCAGGTTCTCATTATCTATCTTGTCATTTTCCTAGTAGATGTGATAAAACATTGTTGTGGTCTACCAAGGGTCTTCCTCAAGAGGCAAACAAAGATGTACGATTACCTTACCAACAAATGAATTCCGTCACATCCCAAGCACTACCGGGAAAAACAAAGAACGGAGGTGTATTGCACATCTGCTAATAGAACTGCGGTACGAAGAGCAAGATACCTTGAGGAAGTAGAGGGTTTTGTCGGTGTAGGAGTAGTAGACAGCATCGAGGTCACGGGGCAGGGATCGAGAGTCTTCATCAGCTGGTGTGAATTCATCTTTTATACGTTTAGGATACCCAGGCAGGCAACACCCTGTAGACCCCTTGCTCACGTCATATCCATACACCTGGCGGTAGAGAATTGTCACAAATAACCCGCACATAGAAGAGAGGAGCTTACGACGATGTTTCAGCCCGACTTGGACCATTTACAAAGTCACACTAACCAGAAGTGTAGCAGGACGGCTATATATAGGCAGGAAGAGGTAGTGGTGGTAGTAGTAGTACAGTGGACCCCCGGTTAACGATATTTTTTCACTCCATAAGTATGTTCAGGTGCCAGTACTGACCGAATTTATTCCCATAAGGAATATTGTGAAGTAGATTAGTCCATTTCAGACCCCCAAACATACACGTACAAACGCACTTACATAAATACACTTACATAATTGGTCGCATTCGGAGGTAATCGTTATGCGGGGGTCCACTGTAGTTGTGGAAAATTGCATTTATCTGAATGTAACTAATTATGTACATAACAGTAAATGATAACAAAGATAATTATTATTTATCAATGTTACATAGACAAGTAGGAATTTGGGACACCTAGGTCGCAAAAAATGTCCCCCTTCGATACCTACCACTGTCATAACCACAAGTTGCTCTGGACCTATTAATTAAATGAAATATACATACACCAGGAATACTGGTAAATATATAAATTTGTGGACTGTATATTAAAAATAAATGGTTATATATATACACAATTACATAACAGAAGGAAAATATATCTTAATATCACTCACCAATTTGACTGGAGATTAATGTGTATCATACTCAGAAAACCTCACTCTAACTAAATCTATGAAAATAATGCTGGCCAGAATTACATACAAATCTAGAGAGCTTTCTGAGGTTCCTGGAGCTGTCTTGTCCAGTCGTCTGATATCTCAAGTTATGCAGGAATGCACATCCACCAATTCCGCCTCCTATTTGAGAGGTGTCAACACAATTTTAACCTCTAGAGCACGAAAAATTCTTCCCATTACACCAACGTTTGTACAAAATTCAAAACCAAGATGGCGAGTCTCCTGCGCAGATGCAGGCTCAGTTTTCGATAACATACTTCTTTTAAAAATACAATATAGGGCATCTATTTATCTATAAATTACCATATTTCCGGAAAATATACAGTATTTTCCACACTGCAGCCAGGCGGAGGTTGTTGCAAAACGACTCAAATTGCTGATTTGGCAACGGTGGAGGACCTGGGTACATATAGGATCTGGCATCCACACGGCGACATATTACACAAGATTTAATCACCCTTTTTACACTTTGCCGTCCTTGTGGAATCCAGAAAGTTTCCCTAATACAATTTAAGGTATCTTGTACCCCACCATGCATTACATTTTTATGGGCATTTAGAACAATCAAATTTGTTAGATGATGAGTTTTGGGCAGTAAGATAGGGTGTTTAGCATAATCACCCAATTCAGCATTTTGTAACCTACCTCTGCACCTAATTACATTGTTCTCTAAATGCAGCCCCAATTTCTCTATTATGGAACCTTTCACAATTTTTCTTTCCATCATCAATTTAATCTCATTTCCATAGATTTCCTCCTGTACCCTCTTTGTCAAATATTCAAGAGGATGTGAAAACTTATATGATATATTCATCTTGTTTAGAAATTTAAACACCAACTTAGTTACATTGATTAGTTTGGGTAAAGAAGAATACTTATTTATATCAATGGCTAAGGGAGGACAAACTATTGGAGCGGTGGTCACAGTAATTTCAACAGGAGCAATATACGCCTTTTGTACAGGCTAATTAGCTTTATTTACCAGCCAACTCGGTCCTTTAAACCATGATACAGCATTTACAAATTTAGCATAAGGTAAACCTCGAGACAAGAAATCAGCTTGATTCTCCTCACCAGGAACATGATTAAATGTTAACATATGCTGACCCAAACTATTATACTTCTCTTGCATCTGATTAATTTCAGCGACTCTGTTTTGTACGTACACAATTTTACTGTTTCCATTACGAATCCATTGTAAGGATACCTCATTATCAGACCAAATTACAGTGTCGCTAATATTTATCTCCTGCAACTTATTTCTTATATAATTAGCTAATTTGACACCTACATAAATGGCTGTTAATTCCAACTGAGGTAAGGTACGTGATTTAATTGGAGACACTTTAGCCTTAGACATAACAAGAGAAATAACACTATTACATTGAAGATAAGCAACTGCTCCATATGCCAATTTTGAAGCATCACAAAAAATGTGGAGTACATTTTTCCCATTTGGATTGGCCACCTGGCGTGGGAACTCCAACATTGGAATTTTTTCATAATCACCAATTAATTCATCCCACCTGTTAATGAATTCCTCAGGTAGAATTTCATCCCAAGCACATTTAAGTTTCCATGCTTCCTGAATTAATAATTTCCCTCTTATAGTAAGGGGTGACACTAAACCTAGTGGATCAAAACATTTGGAAACTTCAGCAAGCAAAACTCTCTTAGTTAATTTATTGGGCATACTGTAATTATTAGGTTTTAACATTAACAAATCTCTCTCAGTATCCCAAGTTAATCCCAATACATTACTACATTTTGGCACTTCATCTCCAGGGTAATCTTTACTTATTTTGTCCTTCAATTTGGACGAATTACTATTCCATTCTCTCAGAGGCATATTTGCACTTTGCATTATTTTATTAGCCTCTCCATAAGTCATTAACAGTTCCTCTTCAGTTGACGTCACACCCAGGAAATTGTCCACATAAAATTGTTTGCTCATTACTTTACTCAATGGACTTCCCATACATTTAAGGTGTGCATTTATCGTCGCTTGAAGTAGGAACGGACTGGATGTAGCACCAAATAATACGCTCCTAAAGCGAAAGGTTTTCAGAGGGCTAAGTGGGTCACTAGGATTCTCAGGCCATAAGAAGCGGGTACAATCCCGGTCAGCCTCTTGTAAACCCACTCTTAGGAAAGCTTTACTTATGTCAGCCGTAAAGGCATAATTTTTCATCCTGAAATTTAATAAGATATCTCCTAATTTTTCCGTCAACGACGGACCTGTCATCAAACAGTCATTTAAACTAGGTACATTTTTGTTACTCCTGGCACTACAATTAAACACAATCCTCAAAGGAGTGGTCTTAGAATCCTTCTTCACTCTGTGATGTGGCAAATAGTGACCATAAATTTTGGCTTGCTCAGGAGGTACCTCTTCTATAAATTTATTAATTAACTGCTCAGCAATTATATCATTATAGGCAGTTAACAATTCTGGTGTCTTACTCAGTTCGCGGAGCTGAGCCTTTAATTGTCCATATGCCATTCTGTAATTAGTGGGCAATTCTGGATGGTTCAGTCTCCACGGAAGTCGTACCCAGTATTGTCCAGATTCAAATTTTACATCTCTCAGGTATTGTTCTTGAGTAAAAGAATCGTCTGGACTTTCTTCATTTACATTTATTCCAATGCTGTCTAATTCCCACAATTTATGCACTGGCTCAACACCATCCTCTATGGAAGAATTATACTGGGGTACGATTTCATGAGTAAGACACACAGTTATGGTATTTGTAGTTTCCTCTAGTCATGAATTATTATTACGAGGAATCCTACCATACATTACATGGCCTCCTGCAGTCTTCAAAAGGGTGACACCACATTTCTTTACCATACCCTTTACAAAGGAGGCATAATAGTCACTACCTATCAAAATATTTATTGGGCCTACAGAATCATCACTTACACCAGAAGGTGCTAAATTTACATTATGTGAAAGTCTTTCTGTAGCTTTACTAAGCCCTACTGTAGATATTTTCTCTGGAAGTCTATCTACAATTACTGCATTAACACGTTTTTTCTCATTGCCCAACCTGACAGTTACATAAACAGTGTCATACAATTGAGACCTTTTATCCGAGAGAAAACCAGATAATTTTAAAGTTGTGGGATCTCCCATCTGTACTTTCATACCATCAAGACATTTACGTTTTATGAAAGTACGCTGGGATCCCTGGTCCAATAATGCATTTACATTTTTTGATTTATGCCTTTTATCATCAATTTTTACCTGTAACACAGGTAAGGCTACTTCAGCAAAACCATCATTATTAACATTATCAGCAATTTTTACATTAGCCACTGTTGTGTCAGGATTGTCAACATTATCATTATTATCAACATTATCATATAGACCTTTACACATGATTATATGGTGTCTTCCTTTGTGACATTGATAACAGAAGTTTAATTTGGCATAACAATCCTTTACATTGTGATTGCCTAACATCTGATACATCTGTCAAGTTCCTCCAATCTTTCAACTTTATCATTCCATGAATTGTATGCATTGCAATTCTTAGAAAAATGAGTACCCTTGCAGAAAAGACAATCTCTCTTTTCTCTGACTGGTTTCTTATTAACTGGGCTATTCTTAGGAGGGTACTTATTCTTCTTACCTTGTGGAGAATCATTATTTCTGATTCTTGCTACTTGATATGCACCTATGCAACTCTTTTTAGGAAATGAATTTTGATTATTACTATTGGGATAATTTTTCCCTTTGTGAAACTTGACAGATACCTCAGAGTTATTATGTGTTGCATCTTTAAAATGAGTTAGTTGGCTGGTCTGCAACTGAACAATTAATTCTTGTAGACCTAGTCTTATTTCCTCCAGACCAAAATAACCCTTGTGATATTTGTTGGAGATTCATTCAAGTGTTTTACAGCTTAATTTATTCTGTACCATGGCACTCAATAACCAGTCTGACTCCTTCAGATTATATTTATTACTTAAAGTTTTGAGAGTGCTCTCCAGTTTAACTCTAAACTGCTGTAAACCTTTGTAAGTGTGATCTGGAGATTTTAAATTAACAATGATATTCACTAGATCCAACCTACTTTGTTCTATATTACCATAAGTGACCTTCAACAAGTCAACTGCTTCCTTGTAAGAGTCATCTACATTGGGAAAGGCTTGTATGAGTATGTGAGCATCTCCTCTTACCTGTCCTTTGAGGTAAAATAATTTAGTTACACAGTCTAGGTCACTCCTGTCATGCACAGCTGCTTTAAAAATTGACCAAAATTCCTCCCAGTTTTCTCCAGGATTAAACACAGGTAAACACAATTCTGGGAGTTTTGGCAAAGACATATTATTTGTTGGAGCAGACTGATTAACTGCCTGGTTTACACATTTTAATTTATTCAAGGCCTGACTTTTACAAGAAAGAATCTTTTCCTCTAATTCATAATACTGATTAATCATAAGATCTACTTCAGTCTCATCTACACAGTTTACTAACAAATCTCCTTCATATTTGTTGTAATATAATTTGTATGAATCATATCTATTACCTGGAGTTTACCTGGAGAGAGTTCCGGGGGTCAACGCCCCCACGGCCCGGTCTGTGACCAGGCCTCCTGGTGGATCAGAGCCTGATCAACCAGGCTGTTGCTGCTGGCTGCACGCAAACCAACGTACGAGCCACAGCCCGGCTGGTCAGGAACCGACTTTAGGTGCTTGTCCAGTGCCAGCTTGAAGACTGCCAGGGGTCTGTTGGTAATCCCCCTTATGTATGCTGGGAGGCAGTTGAACAGTCTCGGGCCCCTGACACTTATTGTATGGTCTCTTAACGTGCTAGTGACACCCCTGCTTTTCATTGGGGGGATGTTGCATCGTCTGCCAAGTCTTTTGCTTTTGTAGTGAGTGATTTTCGTGTGCAAGTTTGGTACTAGTCACTCTAGGATTTTCCAGGTGTATATAATCATGTATCTCTCCCACCTGCTTTCCACAGAATACAGTTTTAGGAACCTCAAGCGCTCCCAGTAATTGAGGTGTTTTATCTCCGTTATGCGCGCCGTGAAGGTTCTCTGTACATTTTCTAGGTCGGCAATTTCACCTGCCTTGAAAGGTGCTGTTAGTGTGCAGCAATATTCCAGCCTAGATAGAACAAGTGACCTGAAAAGTGTCATCATGGGCTTGGCCTCCCTAGTTTTGAAGGTTCTCATTATCCATCCTGTCATTTTTCTAGCAGATGCGATTGATACAATGTTATGGTCCTTGAAGGTGAGATCCTCCGACATGATCACTCCCAGGTCTTTGACGTTGGTGTTTCGCTCTATTTTGTGGCCAGAATTTGTTTTGTACTCTGATGAAGATTTAATTTCCTCGTGTTTACCATATCTGAGTAATTGAAATTTCTCTTCGTTGAACTTCATATTGTTTTCTGCAGCCCACTGAAAGATTTGGTTGATGTCCGCCTGGAGCCTTGCAGTGTCTGCAATGGAAGACACTGTCATGCAGATTCGGGTGTCATCTGCAAAGGAAGACACGGTGCTGTGGCTGACATCCTTGTCTATGTCGGATATGAGGATGAGGAACAAGATGGGAGCGAGTACTGTGCCTTGTGGAACAGAGCTTTTCACCGTAGCTGCCTCGGACTTTACTCTGTTGACGACTACTCTCTGTGTTCTGTTAGTGAGGAAATTATAGATCCATCGACCGACTTTTCCTGTTATTCCTTTAGCACGCATTTTGTGCGCTATTACGCCATGGTCACACTTGTCGAAGGCTTTTGCAAAGTCTGTATATATTACATCTGCATTCTTTTTGTCTTCTAGTGCATTTAGGACCTTGTCGTAGTGATCCAATAGTTGAGACAGACAGGAGCGACCTGTTCTAAACCCATGTTGCCCTGGGTTGTGTAACTGATGGGTTTCTAGATGGGTGGTGATCTTGCTTCTTAGGACCCTTTCAAAGATTTTTATGATATGGGATGTTAGTGCTATCGGTCTGTAGTTCTTTGCTGTTGCTTTACTGCCCCCTTTGTGGAGTGGGGCTATGTCTGTTGTTTTTAGTAACTGTGGGACGACCCCCGTGTCCATGCTCCCTCTCCATAGGATGGAAAAGGCTCGTGATAGGGGCTTCTTGCAGTTCTTGATCAACACGGAGTTCCATGAGTCTGGCCCTGGGGCAGAGTGCATGGGCATGTCATTTATCGCCTGTTCGAAGTCATTTGGCGTCAGGATAACATCGGATAGGCTTGTGTTAACCAAATTTTGTGGCTCTCTCATAAAAAATTCATTTTGATCTTCGACTCTCAGTCTGGTTAGCGGCTTGCTAAAAACTGAGTCATATTGGGACTTGAATAGCTCACTTATTTCCTTGCTGTCATCTGTGTAGGACCCGTCTTGTTTAAGCAGGGACCCAATACTGGACGTTGTTCTCGACTTTGATTTGGCATAGGAGAAGAAATACTTTGGGTTTCTTTCGATTTCATTTATGGCTTTTAGTTCTTCCCGCGATTCCTGACTCCTATAAGATTCCTTTAGCTTAAGTTCGATGCTTGCTATTTCTCTGACCAGTGTCTCCCTACGCATTTCAGATATATTGACCTCTTTTAGCCGCTCTGTTATTCTTTTCCATCGCCTGTAAAGGGAGCGCCTGTCTCTTTCTATTTTACGTCTACTCCTCCTTTTTCTTAGAGGAATAAGCCTTGCGCATACATCGAGTGCCACCAAGTTAATCTGTTCTAGGCATAAGTTGGGGTCTGTGTTGCTTAGTATGTCTTCCCAGCTTATATCGGTTAGGACTTGGTTTACTTGGTCCCACTTTATGTTTTTGTTATTGAAGCTGAATTTGGTGAATGCTCCCTCGTGACTAGTCTCATTATGTCGGTCTGGGGCTCCACGCATACATGTCTGAACCTCAATTATGTTGTGATCTGAGTATATTGTTTTTGATATGGTGACATTTCTTATCAGATCCTCATTGTTAGTGAAGATGAGGTCTAGTGTATTCTCCAGTCTAGTAGGCTCTATTATTTGCTGGTTTAAATTGAATTTTGTGGAGAGATTTAAAAGCTTCTGTGAGTGTGAGTTTTCATCGGAGCTGCCTCCTGGTGTTATTACTGCAACAATATTATTTGCTATATTCCTCCATTTTAGGTGCCTTAAGTTGAAATCCCCCAGGAGCAAGATGTTGGGTGCAGGAGCTGGAAGATTTTCCAGACAGTGGTCATTTTTTAACAGCTGGTTGGTACTGGGGGGAGGGGGATTTTTTTTTCCGGCATTAGTATCTGTATCTGTTGGTTTGGAGTGGAGGCCATCGACTGTGGTTCCACTCCAGGAATGACTGGATTTGGTGTACAATTTCTGCCATTTCCTGCCAGTTTTTTTTCCTTCCTGGCACTAAAAAACCTCTCCCTCTTGAGTGGCTGTGGCTACCCAGGTTTTCCCATGGCCTGGATGTTTTGTATCTTTTTGTTCCCTTTAGATGGTGTGCCTGGCAATTTAAGTTATAGCACAGTCTTTCCTGTACTGAAGAGGTAGACATTTCAGGGTGAAAAAGCTTACAGGAAGGGAGTTTGCATTTTCCTGTTGTCATATGGGCATGGCATTTTCTAGGGTGGTCATAGTTGCATGTCCCGTCTGTTTTTCCAGATTTCCCATGTCTGCAGATACCAAGTGCATAGTATGTGCACAGGCTTGGTTTCCGTTTGCCTTGGGTGATTATCATAAAACACATTGTCAAAAGACAATGGTATGGTATGGCTGTAGATATACATGATTATATACACCTGGAAAATCCTAGAGGGACTAGTACCGAACTTGCACACGAAAATCACTCATTACGAAAGCAAAAGACTTGGCAGATGATGCAACATCCCCCCAATGAAAAGCAGGGGTGTCACTAGCACGTTAAGAGACCATACAATAAGTGTCAGGGGCCCGAGACTGTTCAACTGCCTCCCAGCATACATAAGGGGGATTACCAACAGACCCCTGGCAGTCTTCAAGCTGGCACTGGACAAGCACCTAAAGTCGGTTCCTGACCAGCCGGGCTGTGGCTCGTACGTTGGTTTGCGTGCAGCCAGCAGGAACAGCCTGGTTGATCAGGCTCTGATCCACCAGGAGGCCTGGTCACAGACCGGGCCGCAGGGGCGTTGACCCCCGGAACTCTCTCCAGGTAAACTCCAGGAACCTTTAGCCATTTGTGGCCCGGATACTACATTTGGTGTTGTGTATGTGTGTGTGT
>NC_091315.1:43308802-43318802 GCF_038502225.1 Cherax quadricarinatus
GAACCCAGTCATGTTAGTAAAAGTCAGTTAGAAAGTCAGTCAGTCAAGTCAGTAAGTAAGGGGGGCCCCGGTAAGCCCATTCAAATCGGTCAGTAAATAAGTCAGTCAGTCAGCCCGAGTCTTTGTAAAGTAAAGTCAGTCAGTCCGGGTCCGTCAGTCAGTCAAAGTCAGTCAAGTCAGTCAGTCAGTCAGTAAAAGCCCAGTAAAGTCAGTCAGTCAGTCAGTCAATCAGCCCGGGGGGCCCGCCCGGTAAGGAAAAGGCAGTCAGTAAGGAAAAGTCAATCGTCAGTGAAGTAAGTCGGTAAGTCAGTCTTCAGTCATAACTCAGTCAAGTGGTCTGTTAGTTAGTCAATCAGTAAATTCAAATAAGCCCGTCAGTAAATTGGTTATTCATCACAAAAACTCATATATTTACCTCTTTCATTTTAATTGCACAAATGATGCTTCTTTAAACCCTTTTGGGGTTTTTGGCCGTTTTAAATGCGGTTTCGCCCAAAGGGTTTTTTGGGCCTTTAATGCCCCTAAATTCAAACCCCCTCAAATCTAGTGGGAGAAAGCTGGTAGACCTACATTTTAAAAAGGAATGGGTCTATGGGTAGTGTGCACAGTATAAAAAAATCCTGCAGCACAGAGTGCAAATGAAAAAAAAAAAATTTTTGGCCTTTTTTTTGGAATAAAAAAACGATTTTGCACTGTATTTTGTATTTATTTATTATTTGTATTCATTTTTCTTGGTCTCTTTTATAGAATGGAAGACATATTACAGAAATTGAGATGATTTTGACTGGTTTTACAATAAAAAGTACCTTAAAATTTGAGCTCAAAGTAGAGAAATGTTGTTTTTTGCCAAAGTTCAAAAGTAAACAAATCAGGGCCAAGCATAAAAGCATGTAAACTGGTAGTCTAATTTTTTCCTTAAGTCTAATATTTTTTTATCCCTTTTTTTACACTAATGCAGTAGTCTCCCAAACAGTAAATCTTTTTTTTTGTGAGAAAAAAAATTCAAAGGGG
Source organism: Cherax quadricarinatus (assembly GCF_038502225.1). Classification (NCBI taxonomy): domain Eukaryota; kingdom Metazoa; phylum Arthropoda; class Malacostraca; order Decapoda; family Parastacidae; genus Cherax; species Cherax quadricarinatus. The sequence continues at coordinate 43,309,814 of NC_091315.1, forward strand.
AAAAGAAAAAAGAATAAAAGGGGGGCCTTGGGGCGTGACTAATAAACAGAGGAAATGTCATTTTAGTGCCGGGAATGTTTTTTCTTTTTATTCTGGCCCCTATTCAAAATTGGCATCTTTTGAAATTTTTGAAATTGGCAAAATTGCAAAAATTCTGACCACTTTACTGGATATTTGGGAAATTGATAAATGGGTGGTTTTTTGCACTCATTCGATAAAAAAAATGGAGTTCTAGCGAAATTTTTGTTTTTTGTCGACTAGTACAGGGGGGAAATTTGGGCCCAAAAATTGGGGCTCAAAGGGGGAAAAAATCCCGTCCGTAAACATCCCCTTGAGACCGCTACCCGGAGCATAATTCCGTAAGTTTTCTATCAAATTTCAAATTTTTGGTGTCATTATGATCGGGAAAAGATTCTCTATTTTTTTCATAAAAATTTTTTTTTTAAATTTTGGGCCCCTGAGCGAGTCTGGGAAAGGGGCCTGTCGGCCCAAAAAAGGGTTAAGGCCATAGGCTCTCTCTTATCAAATATCTCTTTTTTTCTTTTTTAAATTCAAAGACTTAAATGCTTATACCTTTTCTTGCCACTTTCACAGCGCTCTTATCCCCTACTTTTTGCCATGATTGCTTGGCAGATACAAGATATGGCAATTAAAAGATCAAAACATAATTCACAAACACAGCTAGTTCCCAGGAGGGGTGTTTGAAGGCTGGGATGGGGGGGGGAAATGTTGGGGGTGGTGGTGGGGGTGTTGGGGGTGGCAGGGGATGGGGTAGGTCTTCTCCCCCTGACACAATGGTCTGACCCACAACAAGGCAGTAGATTGAGCTGGAGAATTTTTTCCCTGTCCCCACACAGAACCATTTAAGTTAATTTTACTAAGTACAGTGGACCCCGGGGATCACCTCCTTTTCGATCAATTATGTAAGTGTATTTATGTAAGTGTGTTTTCGTGTATGTTTGGGGGGCCGAAATGGACTAATCCCACCTCACAATATTCCATGGAACAAATTGGGCAGTACTGGCACCTAACATGCTTCTGGGAATGAAAAAATTGTTAAGGGGGTCCCTTTTATATAAAATTTTGCCAAAATTTTTTAAAAATCCAAAAACCAGGCATGGCAATAAATCTGTGTAATATAACAGTCTACTGTATTACTTTGGGTTTATTTGCCCCATTTTGGAACCCCTGGGGTATTGAAAAAATTGGGGAAAAATTTTAAACCTAAAATTAACTTAACACAGTTCGGTTTGTGGGAGGGAAAAAAAATTTTGGGCATCGCCCGAGAAACCTTTAACTCGTGCAGCTGCCTGGCTGTGGGTTAAACCCACCGAGTTAACAGGGGGCCTACGCCATCACCTGCCCCCCTTGGGCCCCGCCTTCAGTTTTTTACTCATGTGGGGTTTGTTCTCTCCTAGGAGCTAGCTGTGTCTGTGGATTGTGTTTTTTGGGCTTTTAATTGCCATATCTTTTATCTGCCAAACAATCCTTTTGGGAACAAGTAGGCAAAATGAGGTTTTTGAAAGTGGCAAAAAAAATAAGCATTTATATCTTGGAGTTACAAAAAAAACGAGATAACAAGCAGAGTGGGGTCCCTGTGATGGATATTGGGAAACCCCTAGCCTTAATAAGGGGTCAGTTGTACAATTAAAAGTGAGATGAATATACAAAAAAAATTGTAATTTAATAACCCAGAATGACATTGATCACAAGTAAATAAAAAAAATGACACATAAATGACAACCCAAATAAATAAAGCGGAAAACTTTTTAAATTGAAATGAACAAATATCAAAAAAAAGGTGCACTACTTAATTTCATCTTAATTAGGAAAAGGCCTTTTTAAATTTTTTAAAGCGGGGTGTGATAAGGAAGGGGAAAGGGCCCGAAAAGGGGTGTATGTTTGGGACAGGCTGGGGTTCCCGACAAGTTTTCATAATAAGGTTACATAATACATATTAAGTTTTCTGGTGAAAATGCTTCAGCTTCATTTGGGAACCCAAATAATTTCCCTGCTGAATTGCAGGAAATTATTTCAGAAGGGGACTATGAGCAAACATCAAGTGTTTAATGCTAATGAGACAAGTGCTTTTGGGGAAAATGCCAACAAAAACTTATTTAAAATCAAAAGAGAAAAGTGTACCGGGCTTCAAGGTAGCAAAGGGGAAAACTTCACCTTGCCCTTTGCGTGTCCCTCCCAAATGATTTCAAGTGTAAGCCTATGGTTTTTACTGCTCTAAGAATCCTCATGCCATGAAGGGTGTAGATACAAACACCTTACCTGTAATTTGGAGGGCAAATCAGTCAGCATGAATGACAGAAAATATTTATTGACGGGTTTTAAAGCATTACTTTATTCCTGAAGTCAAGTTTTACCAGCACAGTAAGAACTTTGCATTCAAGGCTCACTTCATTCTTGATAATTCCATACTCACCCAAAGACTTTGATGGATGTGACCCACATGTAAAAAAGTGGTATTTTTACCTCCAAATACATCTCTAATACAACCACTGGATCAGGCATTTTAACCCTTTCAGGGTTGGTAGGCCCTCTCGAAACTTTTTCTCAGAATTGGAAATTTTTGAAAAAAAAAAATTATTTTTCTTATGAAATGATAGAGAATCTTTCCCAATCATAATGACACCAAAAGTATGAAATTTGATGAAACTTACGGAATTATGCTTTCACAAAGTTAAGCGGTCCGACAATGTTTACGCATTGGCGATTTTAAATTTTATCCCTATTTTCGGCCAATTCCAATGTACCAGTCGACAAAAATCTTAACTATTTCGCTAGAACTCCATTTTCTATCAGAGTACAAAAAACTACCCATTTACGATTTCAACTATCAACACAGTGGTCAATTCAGCAATTTTGCCAATTTCACACAAATTTCAAAAGATGCCAATTTCAAATAGGGTCAGAATAAACAAGAAAGACATTCCTGGCACTAAAATAACATTTCCTCTGTTCATTAGTCACATCCCAGGCCCTCTTACATTTTTGCTTCACTTTGAATTTTATTCTCACAAAAAATAGAAGATTTACTGTTATGCAGACTAATGCATTAGTATAGAAATGGTATAAATAATATCAGCGTACTTTTGAAAGAATATTAGACTCACCAGTTGATGCGTATTGGACCGTTGATGGTTATTTACTTTGAACTTTGGCAAAAATCGAACATGTCTGCTACTTTGAACTCAATTTCAAGGTACTTTTCATTGTGAAACCAATAAAAATCATCTTAATTTCCGTAATATCTCTTCCATTCTATAAAATGAGACCAGGAAAACTGGAATACAATCATAAATAGCATTGAAAATACACTGCAAAGTCCTTTTTTAAACCCAAAACACATTTGGATTTTTTTTTCCTCATTTGCACTGTGTGCTGCAGGATTTTTTTATACTGCCCCATGACCCATAGACCCATTCTTTCATATATAGGCCTACCAGCTTTCTCTCACTAGATCTGACATAAATTTGGCATACTAATCGCACCAACCTGAAGGGTTAAGTCATTCAGTGTAACTACAAAGAAAAGTCTTGAAAAACTGTTTGCATCAATGGACTCTGACTCTGCCTGGGAGTCCCAAGTTTCTGGAATAAATTTAACATTGCAGATGCCATCAGCTATGCTAGAAGTGCATGGAATGAAGTGCCACAATCAACATTAAATGTAGGCTGGGAAAGTTATGGCCTTCTTTCACTGGTTTTCCTTGGGCAAGTCAGGTTTGGGATATTGTTCAGCTGACAAGGAGATTACCAGGTGATGGTTTTGAAGATATGAATGAAGATGTGAGCGAGTTCTTAGAAGATGATGAAGACAGTAGTCCAGAGGAGGAAATGTTGGAAAAGCTCGATGCACAGATACAAGGGAGCCAGATATGAAAGATGAAGAACCTGAAAAAACAGTTAACACTGCAGCAGTTACATGAGCAATTCCATGTTGCTGCTAAACTAACAGACTTTTCACTGAAGAGGATCTGACAATCTAAAACAGTGCTTTAAAACTGGGTCTCAGGCAGCTGATGATGTCTTACCATCAGCTGTATAATGTTACAGATAGAAAGTCAGAGATCCATTACAGAAATTATGCACTCTCAGTACAATCATTGATTTTAGTACCAGAACCTCAACCACCCACTTTAGTACCAGAAAATCAACCATCCACTTCTGCGAAAACCCAAACAAGCATCCACCTCAGCCTAGTGGGGCCAAAACCTTTATATCCACCCTCTTCACAATCACTGATACACACCAGCACCACAATTTAAGGTAAATAATATTGTCTCTGTTGCATCTGTAGTCTTAAGCAACAAAAACATTATCATTTTATTTTCCTAAGATCTGGATGTCCTAAAAAAAAGGTGTTTGGCTTTTCTGGGGTCCCAGGAATGTAACCCTATTTTCCCATAAGTTCTTCAGTTTACCTAACAGGGGACTTAAATAACATGGCGTTTTCAGGTCTACTGTGCATATACATAAACATATTCATGTACATATATATACAGTGGTACCCTCGGCATAAATCCTTTGGAATAAGTCCCAAATTGGTTATGTCCTGTTTGGGCCTGAAATTTTGCAGTATCGATCTTGTTTGGAATACAGCTGCGTGCTAGAACTTGTATGGGTCAAAATGAGACATGACACCTCACTTTACCCTTGTTTACCTCTCTCAAGACAATGCCATGCTGCCACTAGCGTCCAATCGCCATCGCTACCATTCAGTAAACAACTTCGCTGTAACTCTCTGTGAATTTTCACACGATTTTGTGTTTTCATATAAATTTTAGTAAATTCATTAACCATGAGTTCTTAAAAAAGTTAATTTGGAAGGCAAAACAACGAAGAAAATGGTTAGGATCACCATGGAGGTGAAAAAAAAGATTGTTGAAAAGTATGAAGGGGCATGCATATCAGGACTTGGCTGCTGCATCTTATGCCAAGAACAATGGTATTCAGTGTGAAAAATAAAAATGTTATTAAATTGCTCTTTTTTGAAAAGGTAAAATCGATTACAAACAAAGATCAGGGACATCAGGCATGTTGAAAAATTGCTTTTTATCTGGATAACAGAAAAACAGTGTACTGGGAATAGTATATCAGAGGCAATGGTTTTGAATAAAACTGATGCATGCCGACCTTTTAAAACAAGGCAGGAATGAGCCCGTGCTTCATTAATCAAAAAAATCTTTTGCCAAATGGATGGGCGTCAAAAACTTTGCAGAAAGAACCAACCCCAAAAAAAAGGCCCCCAATCAATGGGCCCTAATATACCCTTTAAAAACCCGAAAGAACCAATTGGAAAAATGTCATTTCCAAAACAAACACCCAGGGAAGGCAGGAAGAACCAAAGTTTTTTTTTTGGAAAAAAGGGGTTTTTAGGGCAAATCAAAAACGCTTTTAAATGAGCTTCAAAAAAAGGTCCCAAATAACGAGGAAAAAGGGAGAAAAGGGAAAAGAGAAGGGACTCTCCTTCCATGATCCAATAACATTTCCTCCTTTTCCCTTCCTCTTCCTCCCTTTTTCAGCAACTATCCCTTTTTAAAAATTAGGCACTTCAGGGCCCCCATTTTCAAAAACAAAAAGTAAAAAAGAAAGGTAAATTTGGATTTATTTCCCTCCTTTAAAAATTCTTTTGATATAAAAATTATGCAAAAGTATTATTTTAGTATTAAAAAAAAAAGTTTTTGAAATTAAAAATTTTTAAAAACAAAGCCCCGTTGTTGAAATTAATTTTTAACAACAAATTTTCAGATGTATAAATTATACCCAATGAGACAAAAAAGGAAAAAATTTTTTTTTTTCAATGGGAATTTTTGGTAAAAAGGGGAATTCTTTTTTTTCCCTTTTTTACAGTATTTTGAAAAAATTTGACATTATCAAAGGTTTAATCCCCCTCTGAAAGCCTAAAACTTAAAATTTAATTTTTCCCATAATAAAGACTAAATTTAAATTTTCTGCAAAAATTTAAATTAATTGAAAAATGAAACCATTAATCCCTTCCTACTCTGGAGACAAAACAACATCTTGAATGAAGCTAATATCAACTGTAAGCTTATTTATCTATCACAATTCAAAACAATATGACATAATAAACAATATAATTAACACAGAAACATGATATATACTCAAGAAAGAATAAAATAGGCCATAATATGGTGGGGGAGAGCGGGAAGCATCAGCCATTTCCTGTCCACTTTGACTATACAATAGTATTTTCCCCTTCTTTTTGTAAGGGAAAAAAAAGATTATTTGTGAGGCTAACCATTAGATCACTAGTTTTCTAAGAGAAACACTGAAACAATGTATTTATAAATAAAATATCTTATATAAAAACATAATAAATCATAATATTTCATACACTAAAATGTAAAGAAATAAACTGTTAATATAAAGTGTATATGTACTTTTACATTTGGAGCAGAGATGGTGGGGATGTTGAGGTGGGAGATTGGAGTGCCGAATATGATGTCAGTAGCCCCGTAAACCTCCAACAACATTGTTTTGTTTGAATGCTGAACTTAATGATACAATTTGTTTTTAATCCTGAACAAAACCTGATGCAGCTTTAGTATCTACATGTTGTAGATGTACTAAGTTGGCATTGCCTGGCTGAGTCTCAACTTGTGACATTGCTTATGTTTATCTATGATTTCATGCTGTAATTCCATGAAATCATTGTCTTTTTTTCAGCACTGTCCTTTGCACTTATTTTCTTAGGACCCATGGTTAGAAAAAAAAAATTTGGCCAAATGACTGTAAAAAATGCAAGCAAACAGAGAGAACTGCTCCATGGCGATGTAAACAAGTGTACGCTCACGGATGTTTTGGCATCACTGTGCCAATTTGCGACAGCATTCTTTAAATATTATTAAAAACGTATTATGTATTATTATTATCATTATTAATTCAGGGAACTGAAGCTCTATCATTATTATTATAATTATTATTATTATGAATTATTATTATTATTAATTTGGGAACTGAAGCTCTATCATTATTATTATTATAATAATAAAAATAATATTATTATTTATTATTTTATTTAAATAGCGCTGCCAACTCAGTCCCTTTTACCTCACTGTGGAGTAGTTCCCTCATGCTTTGCTTACATTTTTGACAGTCATTTGGCCTAATTTCATTTTCTAAGCATGGGTCCTATGAAAATCAGTGTAAGGACAGTGCTGAAGAAAGGGATGATTTCCATGGAATCATGAAATCTAGATAAACAAGTGAGTGTCGGGTTTTTTGGGTTGAGGGAAGTGGGGAGCTGGCTCGTACTCAGAGCAAAATCAACCCGAGCAGCGGCTGATTCTTAAAACTCATCGTTGGGGCATTTTCGTAAGTCACGGTTCCAATGTATTTCTTATGGGAAAATTAGTTTTGATATATGTCTTGTTTGGTACAAGCCCAAGGTCCTGAAAGCGGTTTGTCAAAATCCTAAATGGACAAACCAAATAATTTTCCCGTAAGAAATAATGTTAAACCAATTAATCCGTTCCAGGCACCCAAAAAATGTTAACAAAAATGTATTTTATAGAGAATAGCTAGATTTTTACATAGAAACAATGAGAAAAATAAAATAGAAATTTTTGAATAAATGAACATTTAAATCACTTTTACCTTTATTGAAGAGATTTATTGGTGTACAGAAGATGGCGAGGAGGGAGAGGAAGGACTTCAGGTATCAAAGCCCTGTCGGGGTTACTTCCTTCTTTGTCTTTTACTGCATAGGACTGGCTGAGAGTCACTGGACCATTCAGACTGACTTGCAACAGCTTTGTTAGGGTGATATTTCCCCACCAACTCTTCCTGTGCTACATGATATTTAATGTACTGAGCCATATTATTATCACTGACATACCATTTCACTGAGTTTTCGTTTTAACAACTACCTTCAGATGCCACCATAAACAAAGGAAAGTAATGAATAATTCATGCCGAGAATTGTAAAAAAGCATTATGGTAGGTATGGGGAAAGGTTTAAAAATGTAGTGTTAGAGTGTTCAACAGAGTTTGTGGTTACAGGAAAGTGGTGGGGAGGAAGAGGCGTGGTGGAATGATGATGTAAACAGGTAGTAAGGAGAAAAAAGTTAGCATATGAAGTTTTTACAAGTAAGTGATGCAAGGAGGAAGAGTATATGGAAAAAAAAGGGGTTAAAGAGAAGTGATAAACAATGAAAAAAGAGGCAAATGAGAGAGTGGGTGAGATTTTTATCAACAAATTTATTTGAAAATAAGAAAAAATTTTGAGTGAGATTAACAAGTTAGGAAGCCTAGAGACAAATGGTTTGTCAGTTAAAAATAGGAGGGGAGAGTTATTAAATGGAGAGTTAGAGGTATTGGGAAGATGGAGGAATATTCTGGGGAATTGTTTAAAATGTTGATGAAGATGGGGAAAGGGCTGTGATTTCGTGTATAGGGCAGGAGGAATAACATCTTGTAGGGTGAGGAAGTGCCAGTTGTGAGTGTGGGAAGTTAGTGGGCATAAGGTAAAATGAAGGGTAAGGCAGCGGGATTGATGGGATAAAGATAGAAATGTTAAAAGCAGGTGGGGATATAGTTTTGGAGTGGTTGGTGCAATTATTTAATAAATGTATGGAAGAGGTAAGGTACCTGGGTTGGCAAAAGGCATGCATAGTTCCTTTGTATAAAGGCAAAGGGACAAAGAGAGTGCAAAAAATTATGGGATAAGTCTGTTGATTAGAAAGAAAGAAGTCTGTTGAGTATGCCTGGTAAAGTGTATGGTGAGTTATTATTGAAAGAATTAAAGTAAGACGGAGAATAGGATAGCAGATGAACAAAGGCTTTAGGAAAGGTAGGGGGTGTGTGGACCAGGTGTTTACAGTGAAACATATAAGTGAACAGTATTTAGATAAGCTAAAGAGGTTTTGTGGCATTTATGGATTTGGAAAGGCATATGACAGGGTGGATGGGGCAATGTGGCAGATTTGCAGGTGCATGGTGTAGGAGGTAGGTTA
>NC_091315.1:43323802-43343802 GCF_038502225.1 Cherax quadricarinatus
GCACGGCTGAGAGGCAAGCAGGAGTTCCGGAGTGTGTACCTCGATCGAGACAGAACACAGGACGAAAGGAAGACAATGAAAGAGAGAGTTCAAAAACGAAAGGAGAAATGGGAGGAAATGAAAAAGGAGAGCAGAATAACCCAGGATCAAATGGAAGGACAAGCGCACCCCCCAGAAACACCTGCAGAAGGACTCCAGCCACGACACCCCCAAGGCAACTGAACAATCCAAACCAACCATCACACACCGATCCCTCTGTTTCCACCCCCCGCACCACAGTTACAGTATTAGAACAGAAGTTGAAGGTTTGGTACACAAATGCAGATGGATTAACGAATAAACATGAGGAATGGCAAGAAAGAATCAATGAGAAGTCCCCAGACATCATAGCAGTTACAGAAACAAAACTCATGGAGACAATAACAGATGCAATCTTCCCACCAGGATACCAGATCATGAGGAAAGATAGAAGGGGCAGGGGGGAAGGTGGGGTTGCTCAGCTCGTAAAACACAGATGGAAATTCGAGAAAATGGAAGGAATAGATGAGACGGGAGAAAGAGACTACATAGCAGGTACACTTCAGTCTGGGGAACACAAAGTGGTCATTGCAGTGATGTATAATCCACCACAGAACTTCAGGAGGCCAAGAGAGGAATATGAAGAGAGCAACAGAGCAATGGTGGACACACTTGCTGAGGTGGCAAGAAGAGCTCACTCCAGCAGAGCAAAGTTGCTGGTTATGGGGGATTTCAACCACAGGGAGATTGACTGGGAAAACCTGGAGCCACATGGGGGTCCCGAAACATGGAGAGCCAGGATGTTGGACGTGGTGCTGGAAAACCTCATGCACCAACATGTTAAGGACACTACCAGAGTGAGAGGGGAGGATGAACCAGCAAGATTGGACCTTGTGTTCACCCTGGGCAGCTCAGATATTGAGGACATCAAGTATGAGAGTCCCCTAGGAGCTAGCGACCACGTGGTTCTGTGCTTTGAATACATAGTAGAGCTGCAAGTGGAGAGAATAACAGGAGTTGAATGGGAAAAGCCTGACTATAAAAGAGGGGACTACATAGGGTTGAAGAACTTCCTGCAGGAGGTCCAGTGGGACAGAGAACTGGCAGGAAAGCCAGTAAATGAAATGATGGAATATGTAACAATAAAATGCAAGGAGGCAGTGGAAAGGTTTATTCCCAAGGGCAACAGTAACAACGGGAAGACCAGAACGAGCCCCTGGTTTACCCGACGGTGTAAGGAGGCAAAAACAAAGTGCAATAGAGAAAGGAAAAAGTACAGAAGGCAGAGAACACACGAAAATAGGGAGATCAGTCGCAGAGCCAGGAATGAGTACGCACAGGTAAGGAGGGAGGCCCAGCGACAGTATGAAAATGACATAGCATCAAGAATCAAGATTGACCCGAAACTGTTGTATAGCCACATCAGGAGGAAGACAACAGTCAAAGAACAGGTGATCAGATTAAGGACAGAAGGTGGAGAACTCACAAGAAATGATCAGGAGGTATGTGAGGAGCTGAACAGGAGATTTAAGGAAGTTTTTACAGTAGAGACAGGAAGGGCTGTGGGAAGACAGCACAGAAGGGAACATCAAGAGGGAATATACCAACAAGTGTTGGATGACATACGAACAACTGAGGAGGAGGTGAAGAAGCTCTTAAGTGACCTTGACACCTCAAAGGCGATGGGACCAGACAACATCTCCCCATGGGTCCTTAGAGAAGGAGCAGAGATGCTGTGCGTGCCTCTAACCACAATCTTCAACACATCCCTTGAAACTGGGCAACTACCTGAGAAATGGAAGACAGCTAATGTAGTCTCCATATTTAAGAAAGGAAACAGAAACGAGGCACTAAACTACAGACCTGTGTCTCTGACATGTATTGTGTGCAAAGTCATGGAGAAGATTATCAGGAGGAGAGTGGTCGAACACCTGGAAAGGAACAAGATTATAAATGAAAACCAGCATGGGTTCATGGAAGGCAAATCTTGTATCACAAACCTCCTGGAGTTTTATGACAAGGTAACAGAAGTAAGACACGAGAGAGAGAGGTGGGTAGATTGCGTTTTCCTAGACTGCAGGAAGGCCTTTGACACAGTTCCCCACAAGAGATTAGTGCAGAAGCTGGAGGATCAGGCGCACATAAAAGGGAGGGCACTGCAATGGATAAGGGAATACCTGACAGGGAGGCAGCAACGAGTCATGGTACGTGAAGAGGTATCACAGTGGGCGCCTGTTACGAGCGGGGTCCCACAGGGGTCAGTTCTAGGACCAGTGCTATTTTTGATATATGTGAATGACATGATGGAAGGAATAGACTCTGAGGTGTCCCTGTTCGCAGATGACGTGAAGTTGATGAGAAGAATTAAATCGGACAAGGATGAGGTAGGACTGCAAAGAGACCTGGACAGTCTGGACATGTGGTCCAGCAACTGGCTTCTCGAATTCAATCCAGCCAAATGCAAAGTCATGAAGATTGGGGAGGGGCAAAGAAGACCGCAGACAGAGTATAGGCTAGGTGGACAAAGACTACAGACCTCACTCAGGGAGAAAGACCTTGGGGTGACCATAACACCGAGCACATCACCGGAGGCACACATCAACCAAATAACCGCTGCAGCATACGGGCACCTGGCAAACCTGAGAATAGCGTTCCGATACCTTAATAAGGAATCGTTCAAGACACTGTACACTGTGTATGTTAGGCCCATACTGGAGTATGCAGCACCAGTCTGGAACTCACACCTGGTCAAGCACGTCAAGAAGTTAGAGAAAGTACAAAGGTTTGCAACAAGGCTAGTCCCAGAGCTCAAGGGAATGTCGTACGAGGAAAGGTTAAGGGAAATCGGACTGACGACACTGGAGGACAGAAGGGTCAGGGGAGACGTGATAACGACATACAAGATACTGCGGGGAATAGACAAGGTGGACAGAGATAGGATGTTCCAGAGAGGGGACACAGGGACAAGGGGTCACAACTGGAAGCTGAAGACTCAGACGAGTCACAGGGACGTTAGGAAGTATTTCTTCAGTCATAGAGTTGTCAGCAAGTGGAATAGCCTAGCAAGTGAAGTAGTGGAGGCAGGAACCATACATAGTTTTAAGAAGAGGTATGACAAAGCTCAGGAAGCAGAGAGAGAGAGGATCCAGTAGCGATCAGTGAAGAGGCGGGGCCAGGAGCTGAGTCTCGACCCCTGCAACCACAATTAGGTTAGTACAATTAGGTGAGTACACACACACACACACACGCACACACACACTCACACTCACACACACACACACACACATGCACACACGCACACACACGTGCACACATGCATGCACACGCACGCACGCATGAATCGACCCCTGCAACCACAAATAGGTGAGTACAAATAGGCGAGTTCATAGTGTCTAATAGACATGTGCCTAGGACAAAATGGTAACTAACACACACTCACACATATACATACACATACACACATATACAGACACCATACACACACACACAATATACACACATATATATATATATATATACGTATATATATATACAGTGGACCCCCGGTTAACGAACTTTTTTCATTCCAGTAGTATGTTCAGGTGCCAGTACTGACCGAATTTTTTCCCATAAGGAATATTGTGAAGTAGATTAGTCCATTTCAGACCCCCAAACATACACGTACAAACGCACTTACATAAATACACTTACATAATTGGTCGCATTTGAAGGTGATCGTTAAGCGGGGGTCCACTGTATATATATATATATATATATATATATATATATATATATATATATATATATATATATATATATACATATATATACATATATATATATATATATATATATATATATACAGTGGACCCCCAGTTAACGATATTTTTTCACTCCAGAAGTATGTTCAGGTGCCAGTACTGACCGAATTTGTTCCCATAAGAAATATTGTGAAGTAGATTAGTCCATTTCAGACCCCCAAACATACACGTACAAACGCACTTACATAAATACACTTACATAATTAGTCACATTCGGAGGTAATCGTTATGCGGGGGTCCACAGTATATATATATATATACAGTGGAACCTCTACTTGCGAGCGTGTCCACGTGCGAGTTTTTCCAAATACGAGCAGTCGATGGGTCGATTTTTTGCTTCCATATGCAAGCAAAATTTCCACAAGCGAGCAGACCTCAAGGCAGGTTCCTTGACACTGGTGAGGGGCTCTTGTTCTTGATCTCGAGAATTGTATCTCATTTGTTTGTTGGACTATCTTATTGAAACTTGGGCAATGTATGATGGAAACATGCTTCTTAACGTACACCAAAAATGAAAGAAATCTAAGCATAAATAATGGAGTTCACTTCTCAGCAATTAGCCACCCCTCAGTGGTAATTTCGAATGGTTTTTATGGTTGTATTCTCGTTTTCTTTGGTCTCATTTAATAGAATGGAAGATATATTACAGAAATAGATATGATTTTAATTGTTTTCATGACAAAAAGTACCTTGAAATAGAACTCAACCTTAACAATAAAGTAAGAAGCCTCCGAAGACGTTTATCATTGAACCACCCGCTCTGCAACAGCCTACCAATTAATCTTGTTTAACATTGGTAGCAGCGGTGGTCGCAGCAGTTGTGTTTGCCCAGAGAGAGGAAGGAAGGAATGAAGTCATCTTCACTTCATCATCCCATGGAAGAAGCATCCGTCTCTCAACGAGTTATCCTGATGTCATGTCTGCACGTTTGAGCATCCAGACACAGGTACAAGCAGGATCCAGCCAAAATTTGCCAAATTTCTTCGAGAATTGTAAGTAGCGTCCCAGTGACCCCACGCCACAGCGTCCCACACTGTTTCTCAAGTCACGTGTTCAGCATCACTTGTATGTTGCTGTTGTTGTTCAGCTCAGCACAGCTGTTTCAGCAAGCCAGAGGTGAGTTTTGTGGTGATTTCTGCGTCCAGTGTGAGCTTCTCCACGTGTTTGTGGGTGTGGGAGGAGGAGGAGGAAGTGGCCGTTCCTCACCTTGCCCATGCTCGCCCTACTCACGCTCACCCGTCTACCATACACTCACCACTACTCACTCCCTCTGCTGTGTTTTCTGCTGTTTTTCATGTGATTCATTTCCAGAGCTGTGTATCCGAGTGCCCGAGGCCACTTGAAGCTACGTGGATCAGCATGCCACGTAGATCAGCAAGCCACGCGGATCGGCATGCCACATAGATCAGCATGCCACGTGGATCCCGACGCCACGTGGGTGTGGACGATATCACGTGGATCTACAAACCACGTGAGTTACCGAGCCAGATGTCCCAGGCCTCATGCTGTGGTCTGCTGCCCGCATCACATTGACGTCACCGACGATGCTCCCCGACTTCATGATGTCACGATGTCTGTCTGACGTCACCTCGAGATGTCTGCTGACGTCACAGTGCTAACGTCACCTCACGACATCATGCCTGACATCACATGATGTCACATCGAGTGTTTCTAGTAATTATTTCAGTATTGTCGAGAAGATTGAGAGAAAATATATGTCGTGTGTTAATTAATTCCTCTCAGTCAGTGTTCTCACATGTTAGTGTACTGCGGGTGTGTGTAGTTTCCGTGTGTCCAGTGAGGTCTGAGCCAGACCTGAGTAGCACCACTGTGCTAAGTCACCCGTGTGACCAGTACGTTTGACAGCTGATGTCAAGTCAGCCCCCGAGTGACCGAGCCCTCTTGTACAGAAAGCTTTTATGCTCGTCACTCGTGATGTTCTGCAGAATCGTACCTGCTACGATCCCCATCGAGATTTGTTTCACTTCAACTCCAGACCGTCAGAGTGCAGTTATATGTAGAGAAACAAGTCTGGGGACGCTTAGACTAACCTCTGCTATAACTCCAACTGCCTAGAGAATGACACTCGCCAAGCTGCAGTTAGCCACTGTCGGCAGGCGCTGTGTCAGCCTCGTGTCACAAGCTTCAGTGAGCAGCCTGCACAAAGATGATGTCACTTTGACTGTTAGCTCGCTCACTGCAGTCTGGTGTATGATGTTACGACTCCCAGATGTTTCGCCCAGTCGTCTCTGCCACGACTCGCTCCACGCTCGCCAGCAGTGACAGCCCAGCGACAGTACCAGTCGAGAAGTGTCCTCCTGAGTCGCTTGCCAGAAGTCCTGCCCAGTTGCCGAGTTTTGTCGACGCCTCACTCAAGGGCACCAGCATGTCGTGCCCCAGGTTGAGTGAAACCTGCAGCGACTCCTACGATGACTGCTTCACCGTTCCAGAGGAGACCGTAGCCTGTTACGTCACAGCTCAGCCGCAGCGATGTCTCCCATGTTGCAGTATCTGTCCAGACGCAGGAAGGCGTGCAGTGATGCCCTTCGACGCTCACTGCCTATGACCACGATGTTTAGCACACCCCACTTTTTTTTTTCTTCCCTCCCTGTAGGAAGTTTTTTTTTCCATGTCCATATGTATATATATGTTTTTATTTTGTGTTCTGTGCCCTGTGCCTACGAGAGAGAGACCGAGTTCCTTTTACCACCAGTATTGTCGAGTCGGGACGACGCGTGGTAGGTGGCCGAGCGTATGTAGACAGCCTGTACTGTCTGCACAGACAGCCCATGCTGTCTGCCAGCTTAGTTCATATTTTGCGTCACTGATGCTGCCCTCTGTAGCCAGGCCTCTCGGTGGGCATGCCAGCCTGTCTGCCCTTGCCTCACTCTCACTCTCACAGCGGCCTAGCAGGAAGACACGAGGCCTACTCCTAGCTCTCTCTCGTGGGATGGCCCTGCCCGGGCCATGGGCACAACACACAAGCCTGTGTACCCACCACGACTTAACAATAAAGTAAGAAGCCTCCGAAGACGTTTATCATTGAACCACCCGCTCTGCAACAGCCTACCAATTAATCTTGTTTAACAAAACAAGCAAATCCAGTTGCGAGCAAGGTCATGGAATGGATTAAACTCGCAAGTAGAGGTTCCACTGTGTGTATATATATATATATATATATATATATATATATATATATATATATATATATATATATATATATATATATATATATATATATATATATATATATATATATATGTGTGTGTGTGTGTGTGTGAATCTGTTCCAGAAGGTTGGCCGAAAACCAATTTGTGTGAAAACTGAAGTAATATTTGATTATCTCAAACTCCTTCTGATCTTCACCATTCTCCTTTGTATGGACTGATGAAGCCACTGTGTGGCGAAACGTTTCCTCATTAAAGATACCCAGGTGTTGCATATGTGTCTAATTTATGAACTTGTCGGTTCTCTGAACCATTCATCTACATTCCTGTCTGACACAGCAACATCTTGGGATCTTAATACAGGGAATTCTTCACTCTCCTAACCCTTGGGCATGACCTACTTCCACATTGGACAAATGTGATACCACTTACAACTGCTGCACCTCTCCTGTCTACAGTATATAAGCTGCTTCTCTGCAGATATGCTGTATTCTTTTCAAGATTGATGGACTGACCACATCGACTCAAGGCTGAGGGACTGATTACCTCAAACTCCTCCTGTTCTTCACCATTCTCCTTTGTATGGACTGATGAAGCCACTGTGTGGCAAAACGTTTCCTCATTAAAGATACCCAAGTGTTGCACATGTGTCTAATTTATCATAGGGCTTTGATACCTCAAGTCCTTATGGAGGGAGATTCCCCTTCCAAACAATAACCTCTCCTCCTCCTCTCCTCCTTGACATCTTCCATACGCCAACAAGAGTCTTCAATAAAATGTAAAAATGATGGTAAATGTTCAATTATCCATTTCATTAGTGCTTTATATTTATTCCTCGTTGTTTTCTGTATGTAAAACTATAGTTATTCTCTATAAAAATTAATTTTTGCTAATATTTTTGGGATTACTTGGAGAGAGTTCCGGGGGTCAACGCCCCTGTGGCCCGGTCTGTGACCAGGTCTCATGGTGGATCAGGGCCTGATCAACCAGGATGTTACTGCTGGCCGAATGAAATCCAGTGTACAAACCACAGCCCGGCTGGTCAGGCACTGACTTTAGGTGCCTGTCCAGTGCCTGCTTAAAGACAGCCAGGAGTCTACTGGAAATCCCCCTTATGTATGCTGGGAGGCAGCTGAACATTCTTGGGCCCCTAACACTTACTGTGTTGTCTCTTATCGTGCTAGTGACACCCCTGCTTTTCATTGGGATGTTGAATCATCTGCCAAGTCTTTTCCTTTTGAAGGGAGTGATTTTCGTGTGCAAGTTTGGTACTAATCTCTCTAGGATTTTCCAAGTGTATATAACCATGTATCTCTCCCGCCTGCATTCTATGGAGTACATGTTCAGGAACTTCAAGCGTTCCCAGTAATTGAGGTATTTTATCGCAGTTATGAGTGCTGTGAAGGTTCTCTGGACATTTTCTAGGTCAGGAATTTCACCTGCCTTGAAAGGTGCTGCTAGTTTGCAGCAATATTCCAGCCTAGATAGAACATGTGACCCAAAGTGTGTCATCATGAGCTAGGCATCCCTGGCTTTGAAGGATCTCACTATCCATCCTGTCACTATTGTAACAGATGCAATCGATACAATGTTATGGTTCTTAAAAGTGAGATCCTCTGACATGATCACTTCCAGGTTTTTGACATTAGTTTTTCGCTCTATTGTGTGGTTGGAATTTGTGTCTGGAATGGATTAATTGGATTTACATTAATTCTTATGGGAAATATTACTTCAGTTTTCACACTAATTGGTTTTCGGCAAACCTTGTGGAACAGATTTAATACAAAAACCTGGGTTCCACTGTATATGTATGTATGTATATATATATATATATATATATATATATATATATATATATATATATATATATATATATATATATATATATATATATATGGAGCATGGGGCAAGTGTGCTCTAAAGTTCCTCAAAGAGCTGGGTGAAAAGCTCATCATAGAAACCAAGGACCACAGGGCAACCAGCTTTCTCTTTCAGAGACTCAGTGTTGCGATCCAGAGAGGAAATGCCTGCAGCATCCTGGGCATGCGGCCCACTGCAGGGGAGCTGGACGAAGTATTCGAGATGTAGCTCTGAGCTACCTATGTTGTTTTGCTTTCTGTTGTATTTTTGTGAATGTTTGGCCAATGTATTTTTGTCTTTAAATAAAACATACTTGAAATATAGGGGGTGGTAGGAGAAAATTCTCAAACAGCTTCAGGGAAAACCTTGAGTTTTCCCTGAAGCAAGTTTATTCTTTTCTCTGAGGATGAGGGTCCCCATGACAGTTCTAGAGGTGGTACCTCCCTATATTTATATATACAGTGGACCCCCGGTTAACGATATTTTTTCACTCCATAAGTATGTTCAGGTGCCAGTACTGACCGAATTTATTCCCATAAGGAATACCGTGAAGTAGATTAGTCCATTTCAGACCCCCAAACATACACGTACAAACGCACTTACATAAATACACTTACATAATTGGTCGCATTCGGAGGTAATCGTTATGCAGGGGTCCACTGTATATATATATATACATGTATATATATATATATATACTGATATATATATATATATACTGATATATATATACAGTGGACCCCCGCATAGCGGACGCCTTGCATAGCGGACAATCCGCATAGCGGACGCTTTGTTCGCTAAAATTTTGCCCCGCATAGTGGACAAAAACCCGCTCAGCGGCCTTCGTCCGAGACGCGTCCAATGTGCGCCCTCAGCCAGCCTCACATGTGCCGCCTGTGCCATTGTTTACCAGCCAGCCTCCGCGGTAACATTCAAGCATACACTCGGAATATTTCGTATTATTACAGTGTTTTCGGTGGTGTTTCTGGAAAATAAGTGACCATGGGCCCCAAGAAAGCTTCTAGTTCCAACCCTACAGCAATAAGGGTTAGGATTCCTATTGAAATAAAGAAAGAGATCATTGATAAGTATGAAAGTGGAGTACGTATCACCGACCTGGTCAGGTTGTACAAGAAACCAAAATCAACCATCTCTTCTATTGTGGGCAAGAAAACGGCAATCAAGGAAGCTGTTGTTGCCAAAGGTTTAACTGTGTTTTCGAAACAAAGATCGCAAGTGATGGAAGATGTTGAGAGACTCTTATTGGTGTGGATAAATGAAAAACAGCTAGCAGGAGATAGCGTCTCTCAAGCGATCATATGTGAAAAGGCTAGGAAGTTGCATGACAATTTAATTAAAAAAATGCCTGCAACTAGTGATGATGTGAGTGAATTTAAGGCCAGCAAAGGTTGGTTTGAGAGATTTAAGAAGCGTAGTGGCATCCATAGTGTGATACGGCATGGTGAGACTGCCAGTTCGGACCACAAAGCGGCTGAAAAATATGTGCATGAATTCAAGGAGTACATAGAAACTGAAGGACTGAAACCTGAACAAGTGTTTAATTGTGATGAAACAGGCCTGTTCTGGAAGAAAATGCCAAGCAGGACCTACATTACTCAGGAGGAAAAGGCACTCCCAGGACATAAGCCTATGAAAGACAGGCTTACTTTGTTGATGTGTGCCAATGCTAGTGGTGATTGCAAAGTTAAGCCTTTATTAGTGTATCACTCTGAAACTCCCAGAGCGTTCAGGCAAAAGAATGTCCTCAAGGATAATTTGTGTGTGCTGTGGAGGGCAAACAGTAAGGCATGGGTCACTAGGGAATTTTTCTATAACTGGTTACACCATGCATTTGCCCCCAATGTGAAAGATTACCTAACTGAAAAGAAATTAGACCTTAAGTGCCTCCTGGTGTTAGACAATGCCCATGGTCATCCTACAGACGTGGCAGAGCGACTTTATGGGGACATGAGCTTCATTAAGGTGAAGTTTTTGCCTCCTAATACCACTCCTCTCCTGCAGCCCATGGACCAGCAGGTCATTTCCAACTTCAAGAAACTGTACACAAAAGCTCTGTTTCAAAAGTGCTTTGAAGTGACCACAGACACTCGATTGACTCTAAAAGAGTTTTGGAAGGATCACTTTAATATCCTCAATTGTGTAAACCTTATAGGTAAGGCTTGGGAGGGAGTGACTAAGAGAACCTTGAACTCTGCTTGGAAGAAACTGTGGCCAGAATGTGTAGACAAAAGGGATTTTGAAGGGTTTCAGGCTAACCCTGAGAGGAGTATACCAGTTGAGGAATCAATTGTGGAATTGGGGAAGTCCTTGGGGTTGGAGGTTAGTGGGGAGGATGTGGAAGAGTTGGTGGAGGAGGACAATGAAGAACTAACCACTGATGAGCTGATAGATCAACTTCAAGAGCAAGAGGCCAGACCTGGGGAAACTGGTTCAAAGGAGGGGAGAGAGAAATTGAAGGAATTGCCTACTTCAAAGATTAAGGAAATGTGTGCAAAATGGCTTGAAGTGCAAACCTTTTTTGATGAAAATCACCCTCACACAGCTATTGCAAGCCGTGCTGGTGACTGTTACAATGACAGTGTTGTGAACCACTTTAGACAAATCATAAAGGAACGAGAGGTACAGGCCACTATGGACAGATATGTTGTGCGAAAGAAGTCCAGTGACTCTGAAGCTGGTCCTAGTGGCATTAAAAGAAGAAGGGAAGTAACCCCAGAAAAGGACTTGCTACCTCAAGTCCTAATGGAAGGGGATTCCCCTTCTAAACACTAACACTCTCTCTCCCCTCCTCCCATCCCATCAATCATCACCAGATCTTCAATAAAAGTAAGTGTCATGTAATTGTGCATGCCTTTTTCAGTTTGTGTGTACTAAAATTAACATTTTTTTGTGGTAAAAAAAATTTTTTTTCATACTTTTGGGTGTCTTGCACGGATTAATTTTATTTCCATTATTTCTTATGGGGAAAATTCATTCGCATAGCGAACATTTCGCATAACAGCCAGCCCTCTTGCACGGATTAAGGTCGCTCTGCGGGGGTCCACTGTATATATATATATATATTATACATATATATATATATATATATTATACATATATATATATATATATATATATATATATATATATATATATATACACATACATACATATACATATATATATGTCATGCCGAATATGTAAAACTGGTCAATTAGCAAGAACTCATTTAAAATTAAATCCTTTCTAAAATTTTCTCTTATACATTTAAAGATATATTTTCTTCATTAATGTTAATGTAAAAATTTTTAATTTTGCACCAAAAGAATCTTAGAAAACTTACCTAACCTTATTATAACAACAACAATTTATTTTAGCCTAACCCAACTCTATATATTTTAGATTTGTTTACAATAATTTAATACTAAACAAACACAGTGATCTATATTTTTTTCTTTAAGTTCAGAATGATATTGGCGAAATTATTGTATACACAAATCTTCGCTTGTCTTATATGGCAAGATGAGCGTTGCTATTTAAGCCAAGATCGCAAGTTCTGCCTATTCGGCACGACATATATATATATATATATATATATATATATATATATATATATATATATATATATATATATATATATATATATATATATATATATATATATATATATATATACAGTGGACCCCCGCATAACGATTACCTCAGAATGCGACCAATTATGTAAGTGTATTTATGTAAGTGCGTTTGTACGTGTATGTTTGGGGGTCTGAAATGGACTAATCTACTTCACAATATTTCTTATGGGAACAAATTCGGTCAGTACTGGCACCTGAACATACTTCTGGAGTGAAAAAATATCGTTAACCGGGGGTCCACTATATATATGTATAAATATATATATAATATATATATATATATATATATATATATATATATATATATA
Source organism: Cherax quadricarinatus (assembly GCF_038502225.1). Taxonomy (NCBI): domain Eukaryota; kingdom Metazoa; phylum Arthropoda; class Malacostraca; order Decapoda; family Parastacidae; genus Cherax; species Cherax quadricarinatus. The sequence continues at coordinate 43,336,591 of NC_091315.1, forward strand.
TATATATATATATATATATATATATATATATATAAATATATAAATATATATATAAATATATATATAAATATATATATAAATATATATATAAATATATATATATATATATATATATATATATATAAATATATATATACAGTGGACCCCCGGTTAACGATTTTAATCCGCGCAAGAGGGGTAATTGTTATGCGAAATAATCGCTATGTGAATGAATTTTCCCCATAAGAAATAATGGAAATCAAATTAATCCGTGCAAGACACCCAAAAGTATGAAAAAAAAAATTTTACCACATGAAATATACATTTTCCCACACACAAAGAGAAGGATACATGCACAATAGTAGAGTAGTACATGCACAGTATATATTGTGCATGTACTAGTCTACTAAATGAAGAATAAATGACACTTACCTTTATTGAAGATGCAGCAATGACTGATGAGACACTGTGTCTTGGGAGTGCCTTTTCCTCCTGAGTACTGTAGGTCCTGTTTGGCATTTTCTTCCAGAACAGGCCTTATCACACTGTGTATGCCACTACGATTCTTAAATCTCTCAAACCAACCTTTGCTGGCTTTAAATTCACCAATATGAGCACTAGTTCCAGGCATTTTTCCCTGTTCACCTGGGTGTTAGTCGACTTGTGTGGGTTGCATCCTGGGAGACAAGATTAAGGACCCCAATGGAAATAAGTTAGACAGTCTTCGATGACACTGACTTTTTTGGGTTATCCTGGGTGGCAAATCCTCTGGGGTTAATTGTTTCTTGGTATTCTCAATAAGCCACACCAACAACGGTGCTACAGCAGCAGCAGCAGCTGACAGTGCAGCAGCAGCAGCAGCTGTACCACCAATAGTAGCGATGGTTGATTGGGGTTTATTATACAACCTGGCCAGCTCGGAGACATGCACTCCACTTTCATACTTATCAATGATCTTTTTCTTCATCTCTATTGTAATTCTCACCCTTATTGCTGTAGGGTTGGCACTAGAAGCTTTCTTAGGGCCCATGGTCACTTATTTTCCAGAAAAAGCACCGAAAACACTGTAATAATACGAAATATTCCGATTGTATGCTTGGATGTTACCGCGGAGGCTGGCTGGTAAACAATGCCACCGGCGGAACATGTGAGCGTGGCTCAGGCCGCGTCTCGGATGAAAATCGGTAAGCGGGTTTTTAAGCGGTATGTGAGGCAAAATTTTTGCGATTAAAGTAAGCGGTATGCGAAATAATCGCTATGTGATGCCATCGTTATGCGGGGGTCCACTGTATATATAAATATATATATATATATATATATATATATATATATACATGATGTATGATGTAGCACGTAATGGAAGTAGTTTGTTAGATTATGTATTGGCGGATAAAAGGTTGATGGGTAGGCTCCCGGATGTACATGTTTATAGAGGGGCAACTGATATATCGGATCATTATTTAGTTGTAGCTACAGTTAGAGTAAGAGGTAGATGGGAAAAGAGGAAGGTGGCAACAACAAGTAAGAGGGAGGTGAAAGTGTATAAACTAAGGGAGGAGGAAGTTCGGGGGAGATATAAGCGACTGTTGGCAGAAAGGTGGGCTAGTGCAAAGATGAGTAGTGGGGGGGTTGAAGAGGGTTGGAATAGTCTTCAAAATGCAGTATTAGAATGTGGGGCAGAAGTTTGTGGTTATAGGAGGGTGGGGGCAGGAGGAAAGAGGAGTGATTGGTGGAATGATGAAGTAAAGGGTGTGATAAAAGAGAAAAAGGTAGCTTATGAGAGGTTTCTACAAAGCAGAAGTGTTATAAGAAGAGCAGAGTATATGGAGAGTAAAAGAAAGGTGAAGAAAGTGGTGAGAGAGTGCAAAAGGAGAGCAGATGAAAGAGTGGGAGAGGCACTGTCAAGAAATTTTAATGAAAATAAGAAAAAATTTTGGAGTGAGTTAAACAAGTTAAGAAAGCCTAGGGAAAGTATGGATTTGTCAGTTAAAAACAGAGTAGGGGAGTTAGTAGATGGGGAGATGGAGGTATTAGGTAGATGGCGAGAATATTTTGAGGAACTTTTAAATGTTGAGGAAGAAAGGGAGGCGGTAATTTCATGCACTGGTCAGGGAGGTATACCATCTTTTAGGAGTGAAGAAGAGCAGAATGTAAGTGTGGGGGGGGTACGCGAGGCATTACGTAGAATGAAAGGGGGTAAAGCAGCTGGAACTGATGGGATCATGACAGAAATGTTAAAATCAGGGGGGGATATAGTGTTGGAGTGGTTGGTACTTTTGTTTAATAAATGTATGAAAGAGGGGAAGGTACCTAGGGATTGGTGGAGAGCATGTATAGTCCCTTTATATAAAGGGAAAGGGGACAAAAGAGATTGTAAAAATTATAGAGGAATAAGTTTATTGAGTATACCAGGAAAAGTGTACGGTAGGGTTATAATTGAAAAAATTAGAGGTAAGACAGAATGTAGGATTGCGGATGAGCAAGGAGGTTTCAGAGTGGGTAGGGGATGTGTAGATCAAGTGTTTACATTGAAGCATATATGTGAACAGTATTTAGATAAAGGTAGGGAAGTTTTTATTGCATTTATGGATTTAGAAAAGGCATATGATAGAGTGGATAGGGGAGCAATGTGGCAGATGTTGCAAGTATATGGAATAGGTGGTAAGTTACTAAATGCTGTAAAGAGTTTTTATGAGAATAGTGAGGCTCAGGTTAGGGTGTGTAGAAGAGAGGGAGACTACTTCCCGGTAAAAGTAGGTCTTAGACAGGGATGTGTAATGTCACCATGGTTGTTTAATATATTTATAGATGGGGTTGTAAAAGAAGTAAATGCTAGGGTGTTCGGAAGAGGGGTGGGATTAAATTATGGGGAATCAAATTCAAAATGGGAATTAACACAGTTACTTTTTGCTGATGATACTGTGCTTATGGGAGATTCTAAAGAAAAATTGCAAAGGTTAGTGGATGAGTTTGGGAATGTGTGTAAAGGTAGAAAGTTGAAAGTGAACATAGAAAAGGGTAAGGTGATGAGGGTATCAAATGATTTAGATAAAGAAAAATTGGATATCAAATTGGGGAGGAGGAGTATGGAAGAAGTGAATGTTTTCAGATACTTGGGAGTTGATGTGTCGGCGGATGGATTTATGAAGGATGAGGTTAATCATAGAATTGATGAGGGAAAAAAGGTGAGTGGTGCATTGAGGTATATGTGGAGTCAAAAAACGTTATCTATGGAGGCAAAGAAGGGAATGTATGAAAGTATAGTAGTACCAACACTCTTATATGGGTGTGAAGCTTGGGTGGTAAATGCAGCAGCGAGGAGACAGTTGGAGGCAGTGGAGATGTCCTGTCTAAGGGCAATGTGTGGTGTAAATATTATGCAGAAAATTCGGAGTGTGGAAATTAGGAAAAGGTGTGGAGTTAATAAAAGTATTAGTCAGAGGGCAGAAGAGGGGTTGTTGAGGTGGTTTGGTCATTTAGAGAGAATGGATCAAAGTAGAATGACATGGAAAGCATATAAATCTATAGGGGAAGGAAGGCGAGGTAGGGGTCGTCCTCGAAAGGGTTGGAGAGAGGGGGTAAAGGAGGTTTTGTGGGCAAGGGGCTTGGACTTCCAGCAAGCGTGCGTGAGCGTGTTAGATAGGAGTGAATGGAGACAAATGGTACTTGGAACCTGACAATCTGTTGGAGTGTGAGCAGGGTAATATTTAGTGAAGGGATTCAGGGAAACCGGTTATTTTCATATAGTCGGACTTGAGTCCTGGAAATGGGAAGTACAATGCCTGCACTTTAAAGGAGGAGTTTGGGATATTGGCAGTTTGGAGGGATATGTTGTGTATCTTTATACATACAGTGGACCCCCGCATACCGATGGCATCACACAGCGATTAATCCGCATACCGCTTGCTTTAATCGCCAAAATTTTGCCTCACATACCGCTTAAAAACCCGCTCACCGATTTTCGTCCGAGACGCGTCCAATGTGCGGCCTGAGCCACGCTCACATGTTCCGCCGGTGGCATTGTTTACCAGCCAGCCTCCGCGGTAACATCCAAGCATACAATCGGAATATTTCGTATTATTACAGTGTTTTCGGTGCTTTTTCTGGAAAATAAGTGACCATGGGCCCCAAGAAAGCTTCTAGTGCCAACCCTACAGCAATAAGGGTGAGAATTACAATAGAGATGAAGAAAAAGATCATTGATAAGTATGAAAGTGGAGTGCGTGTCTCCGAGCTGGCCAGGTTGTATAATAAACCCCAATCAACCATCGCTACTATTGGTGGTACAGCTGCTGCTGCTGCTGCACTGTCAGCTGCTGCTGCTGCTGTAGCATCGTCTGCTGCTGCTGTAACATCGTCTGTTGCTCCTGTAGCGTCGTCTGTTGCTGCTGTACCACCGTCAGCTGCTGCTGCTGCTGCTGTAGCATCGTCTGCTGCTGCTGTAACATCGTCTGTTGCTGCTGTAGCATCGTCTGTTGCTGCTGTACCACCGTCAGCTGCTGCTGCTGCTGTAGCATCGTCTGCTGCTGCTGTAACATCGTCTGTTGCTGCTGTAGCATCGTCTGCTGCTGCTGTAGCATCGTCTGTTGCTGCTGTACCACCGTCAGCTGCTGCTGCTGCTGTAGCACCGTTGTTGGTGTGGCTTATTGAGAATACCAAGAAACAATTAACCCCAGAGGATTTGCCACCCAGGATAACCCAAAAAAGTCAGTGTCATCGAAGACTGTCTAACTTATTTCCATTGGGGTCCTTAATCTTGTCTCCCAGGATGCAACCCACACAAGTCGACTAACACCCAGGTGAACAGGGAAAAATGCCTGGAACTAGTGCTCATATTGGTGAATTTAAAGCCAGCAAAGGTTGGTTTGAGAGATTTAAGAATCGTAGTGGCATACACAGTGTGATAAGGCCTGTTCTGGAAGAAAATGCCAAACAGGACCTACAGTACTCAGGAGGAAAAGGCACTCCCAAGACACAGTGTCTCATCAGTCATTGCTGCATCTTCAATAAAGGTAAGTGTCATTTATTCTTCATTTAGTAGACTAGTACATGCACAATATATACTGTGCATGTACTACTCTACTATTGTGCATGTATCCTTCTCTTTGTGTGTGGGAAAATGTATATTTCATGTGGTATAAAAAATTTTTTTTCATACTTTTGGGTGTCTTGCATGGATTAATTTTATTTCCATTATTTCTTATGGGGAAAATTCATTCACATACCGATCATTTCGCATAACAATTAACCCTCTTGCACGGATTAAAATCGTTATGCGGGGGTCCACTGTATATGCTTCTAAACTGTTGTATTCTGAGCACCTCTGCAAAAACAGTGATTATGTGTGAGTGTGGTGAAAGTGTTGAATGATGATGAAAGCATTTTCTTTTTGGGGATTTTCTTTCTTTTTTGGGTCACCCTGCCTCGGTGGGAGACGGCCGACTTGTTGAAAAAAATATATATATATATATATATATACAGTGGTCCCCCGGTTCGCGATGCTATCGGTATCCAATAAATCCGGTAACCGATGCATTATATCGCAGAAAATTTGCCTCGCTTCCCGATACAAAACCCGGTATGCGATGTGGTTCGTACGAGACGTGTCCATGTGTGGCCTGAACTGCCCCGTGTGTGCCAGTGTTTACAAGCCAGCCAGTGTGCGCGCATCTAATGATACATTCGGTACATTCCATGTTATCCATATTATCACTGTTTTTGCAAAATAAGTCACCATGGGCCCCAAGAAAGCTCCCAGTGCCAACCCTTCGAGACCAAGGGTGCTAATGACTGTTGAAATGAAGAAAGAGATAATTGCAAAGTACGAAAGTGGAGTGCGTGTGTCGGATCTGGTCAGGTTGTATAGTAAACCCCAATCAACCATTTCTACTATAGTGAGCAAGAAAACGGCAATCAAGGAAGCTGTTCTTGCAAAAGTGCAACTGTGATTACGAAACAGCGACCACAAGTGTTAGAAAATGTTGAGAGACTGTTATTGGTGTGGATAAATGAAAAACAGATAGCAGGAGACAGCATCTCTCAAGCAATCATTTGTGAAAGGCTAGGCAGTTGCATGATGATTTGGAAAAAAAATTGCCTGCAACTAGTGGTGATGTGAGTGAATTTAAGGCCAGCAAAGGTTGGTTTGAAAGATTTAAGAATCGTAGTGGTATACATAGTGTGATCAGGCATGGTGAGGCTGCCAGTTCAGACCACAAAGCGGCTGAAAAATATGTTCATGAATTCAAGGAGTGCATAGAGGCTGAAGGATTGAAACCTGAACAAGTGTTTAATTGTGACGAAACAGGCCTGTTTTAGAAGAAATTACCAAGCAGGACCTACATTACTCAGGAGGAAAAGGCACTCCCAGGACATAAGCCTATGAAAGACAGGCTTACTCTGTTGATATGTTCCAATGCTAGTGGTGATTGCAAAGTGAAGCCTTTATTGGTGTATCACTCAGAAACTCCCAGAGCGTTCAGGCAAAAGAATGTCCTCAAGGCTAATTTGTGTGTGCTGTGGAGGGTAACAGTAAGGCATGGGTCACTAGGGACTTTTTCTATGACTGGTTACACCATGCATTTGCCCCCAGTGTGAAAAATTACCTAATTGAAAAGGAATTAGACCTTAAGTGCCTCCTGGTATTAGACAATGCCCCTGGTCATCCTACAGACTTGTCAGAGCGACTTTGTGGGGACATGAGTTTCATTAAGGTCAAGTTTTTGCCTCCTAATACCACTCCTCTCCTGCAGCCCATGGACCAGCAGGTCATTTCCAACTTCAAGAAACTGTACACAAAAGCTATGTTTGAAAGGTGCTTTGAAGTGACCACAGAAACTCAATTGACTCTAAAGGAGTTTTGGAAGGATCACTTTGCTATCCTCAATTGTGTAAAACTTACAGGTAAGGCTTGGGAGGGAGTGACTAAGAGGACCTTGAACTCTGCTTGGAAGAAACTGTGACCAGAATGTGTAGACAAAAGGGATTTTGAAGGATTTGAGGCTAACCCTGAGAAGCCTATGCCAGTTGAGGAATCCATTGTGGCATTGGGGAAGTCCTTGGGCTTGGAGGTTAGTGGGGAGGATGTGGAAGAGTTGGTGGAGGAGGACAATGAAGAACTAACCACTGATGAGCTGCTAGATTAACTTCAACAGCAAGAGGCCACACCTGAGGAAACTGCTTCGGAGGAGGGGAGAGAGAAATTGAAGAAGTTGCCTACTTCAGAGATTAAGG